>NC_089536.1:1297884-1597884 GCF_963924715.1 Thunnus thynnus | reverse complement strand
TGTGTGTTTGTGTGTTTAGTTTGTGTGTGTGTGTGTGTTTAGTGTGTGTGTGTGTTTAGTGTGTGTGTGTGTTTAGTGTGTGTGTGTTTAGTGTGTGTGTGTGTGTTAGTATGTTTGTGTGTGTGTGTGTGTGTGTGTGTGTGTTTGTGTGTTTAGTTTGTGTGTGTGTTTAGTGTGTGTGTGTGTTTAGTGTGTGTGTGTTTAGTGTGTGTGTGTGTTAGTATGTTTGTGTGTGTGTGTGTTAGTGTGTGTGTGTGTTAGTGTGTGTGTGTGTTAGTGTGTTTAGTGTGTGTGTGTGTTAGTGTGTTTAGTGTGTGTGTGTGTTAGTGTGTGTGTGTGTGTGTGTGTGTTTAGTGTATGTGTGTTAGTGGGAGGAGCATAAGCAGCTCATTGACCTACAGCTCCAACAGGAAGTGCTGCTCACAGCAGTCTAAGCAGGTTTAAGGTGAACTTGAACCACGCTGCTGCCACACGACTCTGTGTGTCCTCGTGTGTGTGTCTGTGTGTGTGTGTGTGTGTGTGTGTGATGTGTGTCCGTGGCGACGGCGGCTCTGTTACCTAGAATGAGCGTCTGTGACGAGGACGTGGATCTGCAGAGCTGGGGCTGGACGGACCTGTGTGTATCCTCACCTTTACACTTCTTCTTCTTCTTCTTCTTCTTTGTGTGTGTGTGTGTGTGTGTGTGTGTGTGTGTGTGAGTATGTAGGTCAGGTTGTCACTGTCTGATAAGGTTGCAGGGATTTTGTTTAGCTGTAATCAGACTGAGCTGCAGAGTATCTGCTGCTGTTTCTGAGCCTCTGACTGATCAATATATCAGCACCAAATCATCATCAATACAGATTCATTTTTCTTCTGATCAGAGCAGCAAATAATCAGAAATACGTTGATGAAAGCAGCAGAGAGTTCAAGTTCCAGTTCACTTTCAGTTCTGTGTGTTTTGATCCTGCTGCTCTCTGATAACCAGAGCTGCAACCATTAGTCGATTAATTGATTAGTGGGATGACAGGAAGTTAATCAGCAACTATTCTGATAATCGTGTTAGTAATTTATTAAACCTAAATGTCAAATATTCAGTCGTTGCAGCTTCTTAAATGTGAGAATTTGAAGCTTTTCTGTGTCAAACATGATATTAAACTCAATGTTTTGGGGTTTTGAACAAAAGCTTGACGATAGTACAACAGGCGTTTTACTGTGTTTTCTGACATCTTTTGGTCAAAATGATTTATTGATTAGTCAATAAAATAACTGGCAGATTAATCGATAATGAAATTTTGTCACGAAAACCCTCCTGAAGATCCTGTAGAAGCCGTTATATGTTGAAAATATATAAAATATCATTAAAATAAAGTTTATAATCTACAAACTAATTGTGTTCCAGTTTTAACGGGATGGAATCGTTAGGATTTAATCAATACTCCTTATCGGTTCTTTATCGATACGCTTGTTGGTTCTTTTTCACAACTTTCAGAACAGTTGACATTTGGAGTAAAGAAGGAGAAGAAGAAGTGAAATCCTGCTACTATAGTTTGTTTACGTAGCCTCCAGAGCCGGAGGAAGCTTCCTGAAAGCTGACCAATCAGAACAGAGTGGGCTCATCAGGAGGCGGGGCCTTAAAGAGACAGGAGCTAAAACGGCCTGTTTCAGACAGAGGCTGAACTGAGGGGCTGCATAAAGGACCAGTAGAAGATAAATAAGGAGTTTTTATTCCAGTAGAGCCCCAGAATATAAATCTAGAGCTGACTGGAAATGTTCAGAATGAGTTTTTTTAAATCGCGTCTTACTGAAGTGTAACATCAACATCTTCGTGTCCTGAGATCAAAGATAAACGATGTTTTATCGTTTCATGCTCTGGTCTCTGGATCTTAATCAATGATATTTTTGTTGAGCTGATGTTTGATATTTCCTCACAGCAGAACAGAATAAACAGTTCTATGTAATGATTCCTCCTCCTCTTCCTCCTCCAGCTCCAGTTACTGGTCGTCGGTGTCGGACGGGGAGAAGGAGCAGCAGACGGGGATCATGTCCAGACGCAGCCTGCGGTTGGATGACGGGCTGCTGGATCGCAGTCTGCCGCACTGCAGCGCCTCCTTCAGTGTGGGAGGAAGCAGCTGGAGGAGCAGCAGGTGAGTCAGCTGATCACCTGGTTCACTCTGGAGAACTGATCTCAACTCCTGCTTCTCCTTCTTCTTCTTACTCCTGGTCTGTCTTCTTCTCCTCCATCTTCTCCTTCTTCACCTCCTTGTCAACCCCCTCATCTCCTTGTTTCCCTTCTTCTCCATCTTTTCCTACTTCTCCTCCTCCCTTCATCATCTCCTCCTCCTCCTCCCTCCATCATTATCTCCTCCTCCTCCTCCCATCATCATCATCTCCTCATCCTCCTCCCTCCATCATCATCTCCTCCTCCTCATCCCTCCATCATTATCTCCTCCTCCTCCTCCCTCCATCATCATCTCCTCCTCCCTCCATCATCATCTCCTCCTCCTCCTCCCTCCGTCATCATCTCCTCTTCCTCCTCCTCCCTCCATCATCTCCTCCTCCTCCTCCTCCCTCCATCATCTCCTCCTCCTCCTCCCTCCTCCTCCCTCCATCATCTCCTCCTCCTCCTCCCTCCTCCTCCCTCCATCATCTCCTCCTCCTCCCTCCATCATCTCCTCCTCCTCCTCCTCCTCCCTCCATCATCTCCTCCTCCTCCCTCCATCATCATCATCATCTCCTCCTCCTCCTCCTCCCTCCATCATCTCCTCCTCCTCCTCCTCCCTCCATCTCCTCCTCCTCCTCCCCCCTCCATCATCATCTCTTCCTCCTCCTCCTCCTCCTCTCTCTCCTCCAGGTCGTTGAAGTCTCGTCGTTCTCAGCAGCTCTCGGTCTCCTGCTCCGAGTCTCTCCTCGGCCAGACTCCTCGTAAAGCCGCCGGTCCGTCGCTCCTCAACAGCAGCCTCCACAGCGTGGCCTCGGACGCCTCGCTGCTCTCCTCCCTGCTGGACGAGTCCTCCATCCAGGAGACCACGCTGGTCAACACCTTCTGGGGTACGACGCCGCTCTGTTACCTCTCCAGTCGGAGATCAGACGATGCTGTCGTTTATAAATCTGTTCAAGCTTTCAGGACAGAAATGTTTCTTCTTCTTCTGGTTAGAATGTGGTTGAGTTTTCATGATGATCTTCCTCCTCTGGTGTTACAGGTCTGGACCAGGATGTTGATCCCAAAGGTCAGTTCATACTCGTTCCGTTAAAAATCATCTCTCACCACAGTGATAAAACGACCTTCACATGATTCACCAGGAAAACTGACAAACACGAGCACACAGACTCAAACCATCAACATAAATATAACAGCACATAATACTGTCTCACACACACACACACACACACACACACACACACACACACACAGCAGAGCAGAGCAGAGAGGCCACAGCGGACGGGATGAAGCATCTTCCCTCCAGAAAATAATGTTTTATTCCTCTGATCCACTTTGTTCTCGCCAGTGCAGCTCGCTCTCTTCATTCACTCTCTATCTCACTCGACCACCGCTGCTCTCTCTCTCTCTCTCACTCGTTGAGCCGGGGAGGAGGGGCCGACTTTGTTTACAAACAGCAACCGACAAATCCTGCGTAGTGCACCTTTAAAAAAACATTAAATCACAGGATAAAAAAAAAACACTTAAAGAATCATTTTGAAATGTTCAAGTATAAATTCTCTCTCTTCTTATTTCCTGTCGGTGGAGTGACGGTTTCAGCGCCGCTCTCATGTCTCCGTTACAGAAAGCACCGTCATCGCCGAGCCGAGCTCCGTCCTGGCGAACAGCACTCTGATTGGCTGCGACGGCCGCTGTCCCAAACAGCCGGTCCAGACGCACAGCAGAGTTTACTGCAGAGACTGCGAGTCAGACAGGAAGGAGCCCGCGTTCACCTCCTCCTCCTCCAAATACACCTCCACCTCCTCCTCCTCCTCGATGGGTCCGGGACGCCCGGAGCCCCGAGACCCGGACACCTCCACAGTCTACGGCCGAGACCGGATCCGCAAGAGCCGGACAGGTGAGACAGACGGGAGGATCAGCGTCCAGGATGTGTTTTTATTTTGATGTTTGTGAAACGTTCTGTGGTTCCAGCTGATGACAGGATGTGATCTTAAAGCGTGTTAGAAGCTCATTAAAGAGCACAAACAAGCATCAGATCAGCAGGTTTAATGTTGCATCAGCACATCTCGTGACCTTATCAGAGTCTGTTTGTCAGAAACGCTTCATATGAAACTTTTCTTTGACAAGTTTATTAACGTTTTGTGTCAGTCTCAGACTTTCTGCTCTCAGGTTCTTACTGCTAGCTGCTGATGCTAACTGTGTGTGTGTGTGTGTTGAGTCCTGTAGCAGACAGTCAGAGCTCAGACACTGACAGAAACAAACAAAAAGTCACTTTGGGAGCAGAAAAAGACCAGGAAGAGTCTGAAATGTGGAGCAGTAGAGAGAAATAATCGTCTTGAATTTTGTTGTTGGTAAAATGAATTTAAAACATGCAGCTAAATTGTTGCTTGTACCCAGATATTGTAAATCATATGTTGACTCTCTCACAGTCTTCTGTGACGCCTCAGCAGACAGAATGATCATAAAACCCCATTTAAACATGTGCTACAGTCTGTTATTTGACAGATAAAGGAGAACTTCACTGTCGGACTGCAGACAGAAGCTGATTATTGTAAAGTCAGGATCTGTCTGTTGGTTCACAGGTTCAAACAGCGGAGGAGACGAGTGTTTGTCTGTAACGTACCTGTTGTTGTTGTTGTTGTTGTTGTTGTTGTTTTTTCCCAGCAGGTGTTCTGGTGTCCGTGCGGGACGCAGGTGTGAATGTCAGCAGGCGGTCGGCGGCTTGTTTAGTTTGGCTGTTAACTCTGCTTTATCATCAGCTGCTGCTGCAGAAACCTCAGGATGTGACAGGTAGCAGAGCTGCTCTCTCACCTCCGTCAGCCCCGACCGACCGCCGCTCGGCAGGAAGTCGATAATAAAACTTCAGCTCAGGCGTCAGAGGTTTACTGTACACGTCCCTTTATCCTATACTGACGTCCTGGACTGTTTTAACCTGGTTTGGAGATTTTTAATGGTTAATTTTTGGGACGTTTGTTTGTTGCTACTAATGAGAAAAAACAGAAGTTGGTTTAGTTTAGTGTCCGTTCATTATATTTGGGCTCATACGCAGTTTTAAACAGTTCTTAATACATTTGACAAAAACTACTTAGTTTTCAGTGTGAACTATAGAAACCATATATTAGTGAATTAGTTGTTTTTTCAATCATTTCCTTGCAGTAGCTGCTGTGTAACTATGTAATGTGGTAGCATTCAGGAAATATGTTCTTTATAGAGTTTATTAGAAACAACCTGATATGCTGATATAAACACTGGAAACTTACCAACTAAACCAAATTAACTCTTTATTCTTTTTTTGTCATATAATTTGTACCAAATTGCTAAAAATTAACTTGTATACCTGCAATTTATTCAGAACATTTCCAGGAAATTAGAATAAAATGAAAGGACGTGTAAAAAGAAGCGTGTTTGTTTAATTAAAGTAATAAACGAACCTACAACTGCAAATTTAGAGGTAAATCCGGCTCTACTGCGACCTGGATGACCCCCCTCCCCCCCCCATGATGAAGGTCGTTTCACTCTGCCTTCAACTGTGGCTGTTTGGAAAAAGTATAATAATATTTCTAGCGTAACTCTGCTCTGAACGTCTGAATGTCTAGAGGAAAGGTGTTTCCATTAAAACATCTTTTTTATGACGTTTGGATTGAAACAGGTCTCAAAGTAACGACTGTAGCTTAAATTTAATATCAAACAGCGTGAAGTGAATTTCCTGCCCAGCTGTGTCTCGTCTCACATGCAGGTTCTGGTTCTTCCTTTTTTAAAGGGGACGTATTCTGCCGTTTCTGGTTTTCTGTTCTGATGTCGGATTTTAAACACGGTCAAAGGTCAAAAAAAATTCAGGTGAACGTGTGTAGAAATGCTGCCTGCAAGTCAAAAGTCAGGGCTTCAACCTGCCCTGAGCTGACGTCAACTCGTCACGCATCCTCATAAACAGCCGTCTGTTCTTTATCCCTGGTTGCTAAGGTGGTTGCTAAGGTGTTTCCATGTGTTGTTCACTCTCATATTTTGAGGATTTGTTGATATTTGGAGTAAAGAAGGAGAAGAAGAAGTGAAATCCTGCTACTATAGTTTGTTTACGTAGCCTCCGGAGCCGCAGGAAGCTTCCTGAAAGCTGACCAATCAGAACAGAGTGGGGTCATCAGGAGGCGGGCCTTAGAGAGACAGGAGCTAAAACGGCCTGTTTCAGACAGAGGCTGAACTGAGGGGCTGCATAAAGGACCAGTAGAAGATCAATAAGGAGTTTTTATTCCAGTAGAGCCCCAGAATATAAATATAAAGCTGGAAATGTGCAGAATAAGTGTCCTCTTTAAGCTCTCTGTGGCTCTGCTCACAAGTATTTAAATCACCTTCCTCTTCTTCAGCGAGTCAAACTGGACCTGAAGTCTCACTCTGAGGTGTCTCTGGGGTTTGATGCTGATTCACAGTTTGACTGATGTGGTTCGGTTCTTCCAGATGTGCTGCAGCTGTGGTTGGACTCCTCTCTGATGTGTGTCAGGAGAGCCGCGGCCCACTGCGCCTCCGTGCTGACACACACCCGGCGGGTGTGTCGGGGGCTCGCCTCGAAGGTCACAGAGGTCAACACACAGACTGAAAACAGACACGCAGGTAGAAGAGTCTGTGTGTGTTTTTATAGCAGGTGGAGGAATGAACCCGTTCACTTTTCCTCCTAACAGACACTGGTGTCAAAGCTCATCACTATTAGTCCTGCTGAAGAAAACGTGTGTGTTACCACTGAAGCCAGATGATCACATCACTGTAGCTTCCTCATTTATCATTTATTTGTTCTTCCAGTTGTCTTTCTCCAAACATCAGGATCTCCTGAACTTTTCTTCCTCTGCAGTAATCTAATTACTAAACTCTCCAGATGTAGATCTGATGGTGACGCATGTGATGTGATCGACTCTTAATTAAGAACTCCACCCTGAGTTTAAGTCACTTTTCACAAGGTTTCATCTTGTTTTTGTTGATTTATTTATGACTCCACACTCCTCACCTGCTGCCTTTCCTTCCTAAACAAATGTGCTTTGGCTGTTTCCTTGGCAAAATGCAAATCTCCCTCCGTCCCTCTCTCTCTCTCTCTCTCTCTCTCTCTCTCTCTCCCTCGCTCTCTCCCTGTGTTGGTCCTCGGCTCAGAGGACGCGGACGTGGACGTGGTGAAGCGTTTGTCCTCACTGTGTCTCCTCTCTGTTGCAGCTGGTTTCGGTCACTGCGGAGACATGAACCCGAAGGAGTGGAAGCAGAGGGAGCGTCATCCCGACGGATCTCTGTGTGAGTTATTAACTTGCTTGATGATGCAGTTTTTTAAAATAAAACAACAATGAACCGATCCGCTAACAAGCCACAGACCTCCGTCGTTGTCCAGGAACTATTAAAAACATGATGAAAATAGTTTAAAAACTACAATCAGCAGCTGTATATATATCGTCTTGAGTAGGAACCAATCAGTGAGCTAAGAGACAGAATAACAGCAGAGTCCTTCTGAAGTCTGCACAGCTGGAACTCACAGAGGAAAAGTGAAGATTTTGCATCTCAAAGAGCAAAAAGGCACCGAGACAAGATATAAAAGACACATCAGACGTATGAAGAATATGTTAAAACAGCTTAAACAGGAGAATAAATATTATAGCTGTTGTTTGAGATATAATAATAATAATAATAATAATAATAATAATAATTTGTACCTTTCATACAAAATGCAGCTCAAACTGCTTCACATTAAAGAGATGAAAAACAGGAACATGTGTAATCATCTAAAAATGTTATTTAATAAAAGGCAGCAGACAGATGTTTGTTCCAGATGTTTGCTGCGTATAAACTGACTCCACGTTCACCCTGATGTTTTATAAACTCACGACTTTTAAGACTCCGAGGTGAGAAACATCAAAGTTACGCTCAGAAAACTCAAGATGAAGGAAACGGCATGAAAACAATCACATGATAAATAAATAAACAAACACATTGTTGACTCGCTGCAGAGTGTTTCCTCATGTCTTCATGGATTCATTTTTAATGTGTCCGTCAGTTAAACAAACTCCTGCACTGCTGAAACCAACAGGTGACGACTGTAAAGAGAAACGACGAGGCTCAGAGACGGATAACGTCTCCTCATCTTCGTCTTCGTGGTCATCATCATCAGTGGCTTCCTGTTTGTTGGGGCTGACGTGGAGCGCCACTGTTTTTACAGGTTAAACAACAAAGTTCACATTTTGCAGATTTAGCAGCAATTTTAAATATACGAAGTTTGACTCGGAAGCAGTTTTATCGTCTCTGGATGGAGGAAAGAGACTTAAATAAGTCATTTCTCATTAATTAAAGGACGAGTTCACAATTTTCCAGTGTGTTTTAAACCAACAGTCAGGAGCCCAAGTGAACATTAAAGCTGTTTTTCTTGCTGTAATCATTCCTCCTGTTCATACTGACCATGTTCATAATGACCTTACAATGGAAGTGATGGGAGACGGTTTGTCACACAGTCATTTCAAAGTTTATCTGAAGCTAATATGACTTCTCTCACTGTTCATACGGACACCTGACTGTTGTTTTAACACTCACTTTAGTCCATTTTTTTAAGTCAGTCCTTTAATCCATTAGTTAGTAACGCTACCCACTCACACAATCACTGTTTCCAATCACTTAACAAAATTCTTCCAGGTGACCTGAAAGGAAAGAGTCCAGCGACACTTTTTCTGTTGAACAACACTTATCAAAAGTGTCGAGCGACCTGCCATAAATCAACCTTTTACTGTCCTACTGGTTTCCCATCGTTCTTTGACCAGTTTGATAAGTTGGTCGTAAAACACGGCAGAAAGCCCGTCACCGCCTCCACAGACCAGACGGAGCTACCACACTAGCAACACACTTCAGTTATCATTGAATTTCATGTTTAACTATTTTCAGTCGTATTAATTGAATCTTTTAAGATCAGTCTGACGTGTCTTTGCTTCCTCAGTGTCGTGTCTCCTCCAGCTGACTCACAGTGCAGCTTCGGCCGTCTGGCCTCTGACCAGGAAAATACTTCCTGCTTCTCGGAGCGCCGGACGCTCTGCAGGTTAACGTCGTGTCACTGTGTTTGTTGATTGATTGATTGATTGATTCTTCTTCTTCTTCTGAGATGCAGCATGTTTGTCTGTCGGAGCTCCATGTTGGATTTGGGGTATTGATGTCGTCACCTGCTGTTCTTCTTGTCTTTGTCTTTGTCTCTTCGCGTTCGGCACTGAAACATGTAAATTAGCACAAGATGCACAAGAGCCGGGCAGTGATTCAGTATTATTGATTAGAGTCTCTTTATATCACAGCATTTCATATACAGTACCGATCAAAAGTTTGGACATTCGCTTGAATGATAAAGTGTGTCAAAAGATTTCCAGAGCCGATCCTGAGGACTGCTATCATGTTTATCTATCGGCTACAATAAATCCTATAAAATGTGGATCTTTTCCTCCCTCTGCTGTGTTCTACAGAGCAGCATCAGAGTAGAAAACATTCATCCAGCAGCTTCACGCGTCACTTTCAGCTTAGTTTAAAAGGACAAACATGTTGGACAGCAGCTCCCCATCAGCTTTCACTAATCAACCATCATCCTGTGAGGAACTCGGTGACGAAATGAAACTCGTCCGTCTGCGACTCGACCAAAGATCATTTGTTGAGGGAAGAAGCTCCGCTCTGTAACGCCACCATACAATCAGAGTCAGTCTGTTGGAGTTCAGAGAACTCCCAACAGAGTGAGACGTCTTCTGTCTAGAGGATCAGGAGTCATGTTCTCCACTTTCATATTCAAATCAACGTCGCAAATCTTCTGCTGCTGTAAACATAAAGGACTCTGATTGATCTGATTCTCAGGTCTCGTGTTTGAAATGATTCAGTCCTCCGTTCAAACGGACCCCATTTCAAAAGAGCCCAGAACATATTCAGAATGAGCACAGACTATAACTACGAAACATAAAGAAACTACATACACATTGAGACATTTCATATACTTAACAAAATAAAACTTTCACTTTTTCCGCCACTGCAGCCCAGATTTAAACGTTTTCTGCTCTCGCTGTGTGTTTCCTGGCTTCGCTTTGTTCTGAATAAATAAAACACAACCTTTGAAAGTAAACTGATGTCTTAAAGACAAAAACATGAGGGGTTCCTCCTGCGAAGATCATGTTGAGACAGACCGAGATAATGTTGTAAACGTGATCATCATTTAGCAGCATGTTAGGTGGAAAACTTTACCGTAAACCCACTTTCTAAAACGCAGAGACGTCTTGACGTTCCTAAATCATGTGATTAAAACGTCCCGATACAAACACAGGAGCATTATTCTCACTGCAGAGACGCCAACACCTTGTGGTTAGGGTTAGTGGTCGTTAATATCATGATAATTATTGTGACATTGTGCATTTTGTGGTTTTATTCTCTGTCTGTCGGATTCGTCCGCGCTGCTCCGCTTAGCTGTAGTCCAACTCTGTAACGTTTCTCTTGAACTAACGAATAATCTTTCCTTCTCTTCGCTTGTTGTCCTGCAGCCTCCTGCTCTGCTGCTGAAAGGCTTCAATGAACCATCTGATCCTTTAACAGGCTGCTGATCCTTTGCTTGTGTGTGTGTGTGTGTGTGTGTGTGTGTGTGTGTGTGTGTGTGTGTGTGTGTGTGTGTGTGTAGGTAAGACGGCGGGGGAAGTGTTCAGGCGGCTCAGCAGACGATGGCGTCACATGACCACCAGCTTCCTCCTGACTCGGCAAGTTTGTTTTGTTTTTATTTGTTCCTGCTTAATCGAGGGAATCCAAGACACACAAACAAACCTGGAAAATGTTTAAATTTGGAGAAGAAAAAAGTTGCAGCCATGTTTCCACTCAGTTATTCCAAACTCTGGATGAAGTAGTTGCTGTTAAAGTCGGACATGTTGTTGCTTTTTTTTCCTGCAGGTTTCCTCTCAGACTCTTCCTGGTTCTCCTTCCTCTGCTGCTCCTGTTCAGTGAGTTCCTGCACACGTTGTTTCGTGTCTAAACTTACTTTAATGTTAACTGCAAAAAGTCTATAAGGTCTGTTTCACGGGAGTTTTGATTGAAATCACCCGTCAGGCCAGAATGTTTAATTCCTTTATTTAAGTTTACATTTCATGACTTTATTTCTAACTTAAACGTCTCCATCAGCAGACTGTTCACCAGACAGATGAAATGTTCAATTCTCTTTGTCCGCCTGACAATTTAGCACAAGGTGCACAGTGGGAGTAACCTGACAGGCCAGATGGTTTGTTACACAGAACCATGTGAAAAGTTGTCCTTGGTTTGGAAAAGGGCGGACAGATTCAAAAAATACTTGGCAGGTGATTGGATGAACCATCTGTCAATCACTGTTTTACCTCGTGAGGCAGCTGGATTCGCGAGATCACATGAGAATCTTCACAGGACGCTGATTGGTAACAGTGGGAGGAGAGGTGCACACTGGGGCAAGTGTCATTTAAATGAGGCAGCGCAAAGACGGTTGTATTTTGGTGGAAATTTGGTCTTAGATGTTTCTGAAGAGCGGTTTTGAAGCTCAAAGTGAGCCGCTCCGGCCGTCGCCATCTTGGCAGTGCGTGACGCTGCCTAACTCCCAGCTAACTATCTAAATTACTGTTGAATGGGTGCCGGTCTATGGAAGGCAAATTGAACCAAAACTGACATCCCCAGTCCCCCCCCCCCAAAAAAAAGACTATGACTAAATGTGATATCATGTTGGAAAGTCAGTATCGGACGACAATTTGTGGTTTCAGATTTAAAACACTGATGTCCCCCCTTCCTGTAGGCCTGTGTTGGTTTGGTCCAGCTGGTCTACAGTCTGTCCTACCAGCTGTCAACATCACAGACTGGAGGACGGCGGTGTCTGACGTCCCCGCGCTGTCCTCCATCTACAGCATCATGTCCTCACAGAGCCAATCAGCAGGGGGCGCTGTGGAGGAGTCGAGGGAGGTGCAGACCCACGTGGGGCCGCTGTACAGTCGAACTCCACCGGCTGAAACACCCACAGGAGAGGAGGTACCAACATTTCATAACGTAACATTTATGGGGGATTCAAATCATACAACTTATATACTTATAATATATCAATATACTATATGTCTCCCATTAATTCAGTTCCAAAGCACAACACAAATACATTCATTGCAATAAAAACAACAAAAAAAAAACACTCAAACTTGACATTTAAATGCACAAAACAAAGAACTCAAACATAAAATTCCCCACACTCTACCTGGAAGCAGGCGTTTCCTTCCTAATATTGTATTTGATCAAATACAACAAAAGATAATAAAACCAGTAAAGTAAATAAAAACGAAGTCTAAAATACTGAGTTTTTAAAGTTGACTGAAAAGAAGACGTTCCACACCTGAGGGGTTCGAACAGAAAGGCCCCGTCACCTCGAGTCTTTAGTTTAGACAGAGGAATGACCTTCCAGAGGATCTCAGGGGTCGAGAGGTCAGCTCGATATTCAGGGTCTGAAAACATGATCGACCCAGCTCCGGTGTGTTTTTTTTTTTTGTAAATTAAGTTTTGTTGCTTCACAGGAAGAGTCGGCGGCGGATGATGACTCTGTGCGGCTCGTCCTTCTGGAGCAGAGTCTGACGGCGCTGTGGGTGCGTGTGGAGGCTGGAGGGCAGCGGGCGGAGCAGAGACACAGGGAGGTGCTGCGGATGTACACAGACCTCCAGCAGCAGCAGCTCGTCTCTGTTCAGAGCGGCGTCGGCGAGGGCACGGAGCCGTGGCTGAGCGGCCTCCTGGACCAGCAGCTGTCCCAGCTGAGGAGACGCCTGGACGAGGAGAGACGACAGAGGGAACAGGTCAGAAACTGGGCAGGATGTGGATACACAGGAGGGGGGAGAGCTGGAGCAGAACACAACAATCAGTTTGGAGTTCACTGATGGTCAGTAAAGTCTCTGTTTGTCTGTAGATCCGACAGCAGGATTTGGTGCAGCAGCAGAGCCAAACGTCTCGTCTGGATCAGCTGGAGCTGCAGCTGCAGACACTTGCTGCCAAGACAGAGGTAAACACATCCGATCAGAAAAAAGCTCTGTAACGCCAAGTTCAGACTCCAAGATATCAGCCTGACCCGGCAGACGTAGGGCGACAGAACCGAAAACGGCACTGGGCTCGACAAGTGATGCTTTTATCATAGTAGACGACAATCTCTCAACGTCCCGACGAAAAGACGAGCGTGTCAGGATTTTTTTTTTTTTTACCTTCTCTCAACTCGCACGACATCTTCCACAACAAGCTCGGTGTGGCGCTGACCAATAGGAGCGCAGATCTGTAAACGTGCCGAAGCAAAAGAGGAATGATGTCGTCGGTGCAGCCAGTATAATACACACCGCCAGACGCCGTTGTTTGTTTACATTGTTTTTCTGGAAGTCGGTTCTGATGACATCACGCAGGTTGTGAAAGACGGCGAGCTATGATTGGTCGGACGCCAACACGTAGTCTGTTACGTCTCTCAGCCAAGTCACAGCAAGAATGTGACTCTATCTATCAGACGTAAATATCGTGTAGTCTGAATCTGGCCGCTACAGCTGTTAGACTTCCCACTAGATAGTTTTGTCTCTACGGTTTCAGAAGCTCCAGTGTTTGTTCTGTAGATTTCAGCACAGTTGTCGTTGTTGTACAGCAGGTGCACCAGAGACAAGAAGCTGCTACAACAGTCTCACCTTCACCTTCAACACTTCCAGCCGCTGTCAGGTAACCTTCAGCATCTCCTCCTCATCCTCCTCTCTCTTCACTCTACAGTCAGTTTCCTGGTTAATCATCATGAACCCGACAATAACTAAAAGGCAACATTGCAATCTTCTTTTGCTCCTCTTTGGTTCATGCTAAGTGAACTGAACTACAGATGTGATGGAGACTTCAACCTGTTTACGGCATCATGTGCTGTTGTTTTTTAGATCGTTTCTCTCACACAGCAGCTGGTTCAGCTGCTCATGTTATAATGGTCATGTGACTGCTCACAATGTGTTTGAGATTATGTGTTTTTACCAATGTGATATCAGAACAGAAGCTGTCATATCATGTGCTTATTAATTTATTTATTTGTTTGTAAAGGTACATGTATAGCATGAGCTAATGCCACATACAACAGCATTTATAGCCTAAACTAATTTGCAATGCCTGACCCTATATGGGCGTTTAAAATACATCATTCAACCATGAAATACATATGAAACTGCACAAGACTCAATAACACATATACATACATTAAAGCTAAGCACAAAACAAAGATAAAACGACGAGCATGACATGATCCCTCTTTACACACTGTTTCATTATGAGTTTAAAATGATCCCAGTCAGGATCCATTTATAAATTGTTCCACATGTTGATCTTCTGAACGGAAAAAGCCGCCTGTCTACAGTGAGAATTTACTAAAGGGCTCCTTACATTTTCCAGTAGATGCACCTTGTGTTACTGAGCCAGAAACCCAGAGAGGAACCTGAGGAGCTGCTTATTCAGGCTTTTATAGAAGAGATTAAGATTCATTTCATTGATCAGCTTCCTGTCTAGAACTTTAAATCATCATAAGAGGCTTGATTGTTTTGACCAAGACGTAACACAGTAACATAAATGTGAAAAGATTGAGTTCATGAAACTATTTGCAGCATAAACTGATAAACAGCCTCTAATTTGCTCACCATTTTAACACGATTCTCAAATTTTAGGTGGGAATCTAACATCTAACAACACACCGAAAACCTGTTCAGTATGTGCGAAGTACAGACTCGTTAGTTTAACTGTTGCACTGCACAGACGAGTTTCACATGAATTGGATTTATTATTGTGGAACAAACTGGTTATTCTAATTCATATGACTGATCAAATATATATTAGATATTGTATATTTTGGTTAAAAGTTTAAATGAATGTTGATAAATCAGCTTCAAGGCTAACAAGTAAAAATCTGCAGATTTAGTGAAGAATGTAAATAAGTTAATAAACTGCATCGTCAGAAACTTTCCTCCAAAGTCTTTTTAACCTGATCTGTGTTGGATGTGCTGCAGTCAGGTCACATGACCTCCTCAAAGCTCCCCTGTTATTTACTCTGTACGTAAATAACATTTAATTTACAACTGAGCACTGTAATGTCTGTCTTTATGCAGATGATATCATCCTTTATGCCATCAGGCCTACTGTAGACCAACCAGGCCTCCTCCAGACCTCTGTTTGATTTAAAACTTGTTCTTAACTCAAAAAAAGACTAAATGTGTGCATTTCACAAGATGTTTCACACCTGGTGCTCTAAATGAAGAACTAATTGACACAATGAAGCTTAGGTTAGACAGCAGATTACCCTACAAATCTCATGTCAAACATCTTGCTCAAAAACAAAATTTCACTTTGGATTCTTGTACCAGAACAGTTTGTTTCCCTTTTTTAAAGCAGAAAACACATTATACTGTTATTATATTATTATCTACCTACTGTCCTCATTGCATCATGGGGATATTCTGTATGGTCATGCTGCTGAACGGCCGTATTCACAAACATTTTGAGAATAACTACATTTCTAGCAATAAGTTTTATTTGTATGTATTACAGCAAGTTAAGAGAGAAAACAGGAAATGGAACAAATGAGGTCAGTGATTGTCTTGTAACTTCCTCCAGTGTTGGTGTGGACCGTCAGTCCCATGATGCCTTGCTGGCAGAGGTTGCCCGTTTGGAGGCGGCTCTGGAGGACGTGAGGCGGGACGTTGAGGGTCTGTCTGGGTGTCGGGACGGCTGCCGAGGACTCGACAGAATCCAGCAGACGGTGAGAGAAGAGACTCTTATGACAGGCTTATGATTTAAAATCCCGTTTATTGATCCCTGAACTTCACAGCTTTAGGAAAACATGTTGAGCAGAGCTGAGTGCAGCTGCTCAAATAGTGCAGAATATCTTCAAATCCTGTTTAATATACAAACGCTTATCAAAAATTAATACTATAAACAAAGTGATTTGGTGACAAGCTCATTGCATTTCACACAGCTGGTTTGCCACTGAAGATTTTTAATGTAATTTTGTTTTTTTTTGTTTTTTTATAACTTCTTTACGTCTACTTCTTTCTTTTTTTTTGTTTTTATTATTTTTTTAGGGCATCTATTCAGAGTAAAATCTGTGAAGTCATTTCACTTTCTCCAAACAGAAAACAGGGAGTTCAGGATTTGTGACGTCTTCTTAGTAGAGCTGCCACGATTAATTGATTAATTGACGACCGCTTTTATAATTTAGTCATTCTTTTTAAAGGAGAAAAAAAGGTTCTAGATTTTATTTGTCTAACCCAATATCACAAATGATAAATTAGCCTTAGAGAGCTTTACAGTCTGTACAGCAACACAACATCTCTGTCCTCAGACCCTCAATTCGATTAATGAAAAACTCCCTGAAAACCCCCTTTTTAACAGGGTTCATATTTTCTGGTTTCTTCAGTCCTCTGTGACAGTAAACTGAATATCTTTGACTAAAATAAGATATTTAAGGGGTCATCTTGGGCTTTGAGTTACAATGATCAACATTTTTTCACCATTTTCTGACATTTTATGGACCAAACAACAAATCAATTCATCAAGAAAAAAGTCATCCGATTTAATCAATAATGAAAATTGTTAGTTGCATCCCTCATTAAGATGAGTACTCCTGTTAGAGGAAGAAATGAAAATGTGTACAAATTACTTCTGAAGGTGTTGAATCAGGGATGTTTGCTTTTATCTCAGGAAGTGTGTTTCCAGTTTGCACATAAAGACACCTGAGCGGAAACGCAACGCAATATCACCAGATATTCCAACCTAGGGGTCGGGGCCCCTCCAAAGGGTCAGCAGATAAATCTGAGGGGTGGTGAGATGATTAATGGGAGAGGAAAGAAGAAAAAACAAAGTTCTGATACACAAATCTGTTTTCAGTTTTTGGACTTTTTCTCTAATCTTTGAGGTGTAAAAGTCGGTGATTAAAAAGACATTTTTGAAGCAGCTTTTATACTCAATTTTAATCCAATACTTTTTAAATTATATTTTTTTATTCTTATACTGCATTTATTTTCTACTTTTAAATTTCCTGCTGCTCTGTTGTTGTTTATGTAATGTGTCTTTTATAAAAGAACTGTATAGATCAAATGTGATGATGATGATGATAATAAGATGATGATGATGATAATTGGTGCCATCAGCTGTTTATCTTGATGAATGAACATTAACATCACAGCAGTTGGTGGAAACAAAGACTCATTCACATTTTCTTCTGATGATTTTTCTGGAAATATTAAATATTATGATTCAGATTGTCCAGTAATTTAAGCTTCATCTCAACCTCTCCCTTCCTCCTCTGTGTCAGATTTCAGCGCAAGTTTCCTCTCGGGTCCGCAAGGAGGTTCGGGCTCTGATCTACGGGAACCAGCTGACGGTGGGGGGCGGGGCCTCTGGTGACACCGCCGCCCTCCCGGAGTCGCTCCTCCAGTGGCTGTCGCAGCAGTACGTCAGCGGGGCCGACCTGCAGGCGGCGCTGGCCTCCCTGGAGCTCAGCATCCTGCAGAACATCAGCCTGCAGCTGCAGCAGCAGCATCGCAGCGAGGAGATGGTCAGTGAGGCCGTCCTGCACGCCGCTGGGGCTGCTGGGGCTGCCGTCACACAAGAGGTGAGGAAACTGGTCTGGTAATCTGATGTTTATTTTACAGCTGGGATACTTCAGGATGTGAATAATACTTAAACTTGTCTCTTCAGGAAGTCCATATGATTGTGAAGAACGCTCTGCGACTGTTTTCTCAGGACCGAACTGGCATGGCGGACTACGCTCTGGAGTCTGGAGGTCAGAAACAAGCGCTCCCATTGCGCTTTGTGTGTTTTTGAATCAGATGATGGCTCTTTTTTTTCCTCCTCCTCAATACTTTGACTTCCCTACTCTGTATGTGTCTCAGCTTGAATCAGTGGAATTATTTCTGAATAAATAAAAAAACGTCTGAATGAGTAGAAATTATATCCCCCCCTGCATCCATGACTCATACCTGACAGGTGTTTGTCTGTTGTCGACCTGCAGGGGGCAGCGTCCTGAGCACTCGCTGCTCGGAGACGTACGAGACGAAGGCCGCTCTGCTCAGTCTGTTCGGTGTTCCTCTCTGGTATTTCTCTCAGTCTCCTCGAGCTGTAATCCAGGTAACACACCTGCTGTCAGACATCAAACTCACCATCACACACGATTTCTTCCATCAAACTGAGGGACAGTGAGTGGAGCTCTGGTTGGAGATGAGTTCTGTCAGTGTTTTTTTTTTAAATTTTTTTTTAATGTTTTCTATTCAATTTAATGTTATTTTTGTAGTTTTCACTAAATTAAACTTTGCAGGGTGTTTAATTAAACTTTATTAAAACAGTAATTAATTCATCATCCAGCTTTTTTTTCACATTAACATTAAGTTTTAATTTATTGACAAATTGTAAGGCATTTTGTCAGTTGTCATTTATTTTTATTTTCTCTCATTTTTGTTGTGTGTAAAGTAAATGAATATGTTTTGTCATAGTTTTCATAATAAATCGTAGATTTCATCCTCAGTTTGGACAAATATCAGTATAGTGTTTCAGAATATTTATCTTTATAGAAAACTTAAGGCATTAAAGTTATTAAACCATTTAAGAGTGATATAAGAAGGAGAGAAGCCCAGCAGACTCTCCACTTGTCTCTCCCTGCAGCCAGACGTCCATCCAGGAAACTGCTGGGCTTTCAGAGGCTCCACAGGCTTCCTGGTGATCCGCCTCTCCATGAAGATCCTCCCCACCGCCTTCTCCCTGGAACACATCCCCAAAAGCCTGGCACCCAGCGGGACGCTGCACAGCGCCCCCCGAGACTTCAACGTCTACGTAAGAGAGATGCTGCCAGGAGATGCAGTTTGGATGTTAAGTTTCTGTTAAAACTTGACCTGTTTTCTGTTTGGGTTTTTTTAGGGTCTGGATGATGAGAGTCAGGAGAGGGGGAAGCTGCTGGGCACGTACACCTACGACGAGGATGGAGAAGCTCTACAGACCTACTCTGTCACTGTGAGTCATCACTGCAGAGTATGACAGTATATGCTACTTTTAAAAGAACCTCCAGTGGGAAAAATAATGTTAAAGACCCAATAGGTAAATGTAAAGATTTTGAGTCCAGTTTGTGTTCAGGATGCAGAGATACTGACCTGATAAAACATATGAAGTATTGACCATGATGTAAAAAATAAATCTGGATTCTTTAACTAAGGTGGAAAACCACCAGATCCTGATTCATCTCATCTCATGATCAATAAAGTTAATAGATGACACACTAAATATAATGACTTTTGTTGTGTGAAGTCACATCTCTGCTCTTTTTACCTGGCAGTTAATGTTATATTTCATAAAAAGATCATCTTGTTTATGATGGTGTTGAGATGAGGACGTGTCTGTTCCTCTGCTATTGATTTTAATAATTAATCATTATCTATGATAATGATTGTTTGTTTACAGTGTTCCCATAGTGTTATATTAAGAGTTTACCATTGCTACCAGCCACTCAAGTTATACCTACTCTTTAGGAATTATGAGAATTTCGGTTCAGCATTCAAATAACACATATTCAATGACACCTAGTCAAGCTGTCAGAATTGGCTGTTTATTCAAGTGCTCCCCTTTTTAATTGAAACACAGCATGCCACTGGTCCTGTGACACATAGATAGTTTGTACCTGGCTGTTACTGTTATGCATTCCAGCCTGAGTAAGAAATAGAGCCTGTTAGATAGAGCCACAGGGTGCTACCAGGCTTTCTTTGATAATGATTTATTATTGCTGATAGCCAAACTTGTAGCAAGGTCCAACAAAATGGTGCCCCGTGTGAGGCAAAGTATTGTTGGCAGTTATTCATAATTGTGCAAGAATGTTGTGCAAAAATTATTTTTTTCCCAATAAAAAAATCTGGAATCTAAAACCTTTAGACTATCCAATAGCCTTTATATTCACTATTCACTATTTTTAAATTAACACTAAGTGTGCAGATTTGCCAATGACACCACACCTTTACTGTGATTTCAGCTTATTGTTTTTTCTTCTTCGACAGGAGGAGAATGACCAAACCTTTCAGATCATTGAGGTGCAGGTGTTGTCCAACTGGGGCCACCAAGAGTACACCTGCATGTATCGCTTCAGAGTGCACGGGACGCCGCAGAGTTGATTATTTACTGCACAAACAGTGTGGAGACAGCAGAGACACGCAGTCACTCCCTGCTAACTGCTACTAACTGTGCCTGAGGAACCATAGACTTCTTGATGTCTAAGTGTTGTCATTTTCCTGTGGAAAAAGGACACGCTGAAAGCTTTGTGATGTATGATTTTTTTTGTCAATAGTTAATATTTTATATCAGTGTTTTCTATTTGCTGTGTTAAAGGTCTTTTTGAATGTTTTATCCCATTTTTCTTTTATTAGTTGCATTATTGCAGTGCAGTAAAACAGTTTTGAGCAGAATGTTTTCACATCTGTCTGCTGTGCTCAGAAACACTGTAACATTTAATATTAGAGCTTTTTTAATGCAAGAAATGATCAAAGTCACATTATCTGGTCCACAGCAACACGTTTTTTAATGTTTTTGTGGATTTGATTCTGTGTAACAGCAGAGACCATCAGTGCAATGCAGATGTCAGAGTGTCCTTAAACGCACCAACAGGGAGGGTTTTCAGAATCACCTCTGATCACAACCTCAGTGCTCTGTGGTGATAATGAACCTTTGACAACAAATGTTTGAACTGTTCTGATTACACACATCAGGCAGAGTGTTTGAAACATAAAGTCAAAGATTACTGCTCAAATGAAATGAAAATACTTTGCACTGATGTTTTTCCAGTTTTATTTATTCTTGTTGTCAGGTCAATGAAGATGAATCAGTTTGTATCATATATGTGAAATGTGTCGAGACCTCATTTTTTACGTAATATATATTTTTGTTGTGTTTTTTCTTTTTTTGTATGTGATTTTGAGATGTCATAATAAAGATGTGAAAATTGAAGTTTGTTTTTTTTCTCTTTTTTTGGTTTTATTTTATTATTGTTAGATTTTATTTCGTCCTGTTTTTGGTTGACAAGTTTGTCTGAAAAACATTGACTTAAACTCTGGATGAAAGCTTGAGCGTTCATGTCATGTTGAGACTTAATTAGGAGTCAGAAAGAATTTTCACGTCAGCTTCCTACTTGCAACCCAGAAGTTATCCATAATAATGGCTTATAACTTATCTCTAAATGATCAGTAAGTGACTTATTAACCATTAATTAATGTTTATAAATCCTTTATAAACAGTGACTGATCAGAAAGTGCTGCTCAAAGATGAAACATTTGATTTGACTCAATAAATGTTTGATTTATTGAATTTTGTTAACTCAAAGAACAAATATAAAAATGAGAAAATTACACGTCAGCTGAATAACACAATTTTTATCCTCAAACACTCAAGTATATAAAAGGCAGTGAAGAAAAACTGGATGTATTTTATAAAAATTATTTCTTGACCATAAAACATTAAAGTAAAAAAGTTATAATTGTTTACATGAGAGGTTAATAATGACAAAATAAAAGTATATACAGATAATCAAGTATTTTGTGACAGTTTTGCAGATGTGTGTGAGGTTTGTTTTTCCTGAGTCGACTGATCGGAGTTTTTTGTAGATAAACAAAAGTTAAGTTTACAATCTGCGTTGAACTCATTGTGTTTATCCTGTAATTCTAACAAATGAGTTGAATGTGTTTCCTTCCTTGTAAAACATTTGCAAAACTGTTTGTTCAGTATTTTAAAGTGAGACTAACTTCTGATTAACAGTTGTAAAACAAGTGTAAAAGTAGCACATGTAGAGAAGAATCATAAAGTCAACTAAATGAATCAGCAATGTCTGTTATACATGTTATATGTCTATATCTATATCTAAAGCTTGCAAACATGAATATAAGCTGTTGGTCATTCCAGACCAACTGAAGCACTGGTAACTCATAAATCATGAGGTGCAAAATTGTCCAATATGACGTCACTCCTTGAGATACAGACTGCAAAAAGCTGGTTGGTTTATCACATGAGACTGAAAGGACAGATGAAACCTTTTCTGCAGTGATTTAAGTGCTACTTTAAAGGGAATGTCTGTGTAAAAAATATAAAATCCTCCACTGAGCAGATGGATGTTTGTTTGACTCCTTGGAGGTCCTACTCTGCTCCCTGAGCTCCTTCCTCTTCAGCTCTGGAAACACCGAGGTTATAAGAATCCAGCTCAGTGTTCTCTTGTGGGCCTGACTTCTGCCCCCTGCTGGCCTGGAGAGACATGACAACACAGATCTAAGTTACTGCATCAGTCCTCTCTTCAGTTCAATATAAACAGGCTGAGTGCTTCATTTCAACCAGTCCTCTAAACAACAAACATGTGTTCAGTACCTTCAGGATGAAATAGATGGCAATGATGAACAACAGCAGAGTCACCGGCAGGACGACCAGTCTGATGATAAAAACTGTTGGATCTGACGAGACACATTCAGTCATCACATTAGATCAAATGACATCATGAGTACAACAGCTCCCATCAAACAGAAACATGGCATGTGCTAGAAAAGCAAACTGGACCGTTGTTTTGTGTTTTGTACTATATTCTGGTCCTATATCTGTTTTTTTCAACTTTTTCTTGTTCTTCTTTGAGTCTTACCTCTAACATTACAATTAAGGAGGACCAGCATTTTCTAATCCAAGCAGAAACAAATAAATTAATCTTGGGCAAGAAAAAGCTGTTTTTAAACTTAATACGTGTATTGTTGGAAATATCACCTGTATTAACATCATATGCCAACGAGAAGCTCTGTGATTATGTGTACAGGGTGAAAAATAAACTATTTTATGTTGAGTTAGTATATTTTATCTTTAACATCCCATATGTGACTTTAATGACTCTTCAAGTGTAAACAAACTACAGGGATTACTCCCCACCAGTCACTCAGACCCAAAGAAAACTTTTGGATGAGAGGCGAGATGTCTCAAAGAATCTCAAACAAGTGAAGTTTCCTTTGACTTAACTCTTCTGTATCTACTCTGTTTCGTACCATTATTGTGGCTTCACTGACTCGTTTGCTGTCTTTTACTTTTCACTACAACACAGTTGTTATGGTTCAATAACATTAAAGAAGCCGGGAAGGAAACAGTTTACAGTTCCTTCATCAGATTCTGCCTCAGCTCTCTGTAGGTCGCTGGGTCGGTCCTGCTGCCTGATGACTTTTTATCATGTTTTACAAACATGGAAACAAAGTCAGTGTGACGTCTCAGTTCCACTGAGCTTCACACTCTGCTTCAGCTTACCTGTGACAGTGAGAGACAGCAGACGGCTCTCAGAGGAGAAGTTATGTGAAAAAACAAAGACTTCATAAACACAGCTGTAGTTCCCTTGGTGGGCGGGGTCTGCAGCAGGAAACAGGAAGTCAGCAGAGTGATTGACAGCTGGCAGGGTGTAGTTGTATGTTGTGTTGGAGGAGGTGAAGGTGAGGTGGAAGGAGCCTCCTGGGTACTGAAGTGGGATGGAGCAGCTGATGGTGAAGTCGGAGCCCCGATGCACCTGAAACCCCTGCTGCTGGGCCTCGGAGACCCCGTCCATGGTAGAAGACATAGAGATGATTGGCTGAACCAGCAGGTCTGTAAACACAGAGAGATGATTGGCTGAACCAGCATTTTATGGGGGTTTGAAGCAATGAGCCTCCAGGAACAAGCTAACTTCTCTACCCTTTAGGATGCAGTCATCCTGGATAAGTTTACAGTTCAGTCCAATGGAAACCACTGACTATCACTGTGACAGAGGACGGAAAATATTACTGTCATAGATGATGTCACTGATGGACTTACCTGAGCAGATGAGCTCCACGATGGAGGAAGAGGAACTTGATGATGCACATTCCCTCAGGGCATATCCAGACTGAACACAGTCAGATCTGATCCACCATACAGATTCCTCTAAGGAATTATTTCTCCTTCCTGTTGAAACAGCAGAGCCACAGTCCATATCTCCACACGCTGCAGCTGCTTCCTTCAGGGTCCAATCAGAGTCCTGCACTGGTCTCCACTTTGTTCGTTTCACCTCCAGTGTACCTGCACAGCGACTGGCTCCTCCCACCAACCTGACAGGCTCTGAACAGAAACAAGAGAGTCATCAGTAAAAGAATAAAGTGAGTTTCATTAGAACAGAAATAAAGCCAAATCAAAGCTGCAGCTCCTCTTCTACCTGAGCAGGTGAGTCCAACAGCTTTGCCAGGTGAGCAGGTGCTTCTATTTGAGTCTGATCTTCCACAGTCCAGGAGAGCAGACTCATTGCCTCCACACTGGAACTCTTTGGTCCACATTGGAGCCTCCACTTCTCCATAGAGCGCCCCCTGGAGGACTGAAGGAGCCCCACAGCCGAGCTCCCTACAGACCACCTCTGCATCCTGCTGGTCAAAGTCAGCTTCACACAGTGAAGACCACGACTGGTTAAAGTGGTTAAACTTAACCTCCAGTCTGCCTGAACACATAGTAGTCCCATTCACCAGCCTGACAGAGTCTGGAGAGAGAAAGATCATTAAATTCATCAGTATTCACTGCAATATTCATGCTGATAAAGATTATTTCAACTTCAAAAAAGTTATTGATAGAGAGAGAGCACCTTCATACCCTGACACAAGTACACAAATGTACAGAAAAAATTGCAAGATGCTATTTGTGGGATTAGAATATTTTTTAGTCTGGCAACATCTTGCAGTAGTATGAGGAAAGACACCCTGGTAGACCCCAATGCTTGACCTCGTGCCCATTTTTTGTTTTCCTTTGTCAGATTATTGCTTTCAGGAAGAAGCAGCACACCTGTATTTAACAATACCTGATGAAATGTGACATCTTTATCTCCTAACAAGCTTGATTGACCCATCTGATACTCATACCTTTTCTCTGACTAAAACTTTCTTTTTAATGTTGGCAGGGGCGTTTGTGGCAGACCCCTTCAATTCCACCAAGAAACTACTTGCACAGGAGTGAAACGGTC
This sequence comes from Thunnus thynnus, assembly GCF_963924715.1. Taxonomy (NCBI): domain Eukaryota; kingdom Metazoa; phylum Chordata; class Actinopteri; order Scombriformes; family Scombridae; genus Thunnus; species Thunnus thynnus. The sequence goes on along the minus strand of NC_089536.1, from coordinate 1,572,754 downwards.
ACCTGGCATGCTTCAAAGAGATGAACTGATTGGTACCTCAAAAACACCTGCAGCGAAGGAGAGAGGGAACAACACCTGGGAGAAGGCAGGGCTTCGATATCTCCACTAGAAATCAGCATCTAGTTTAAAACTATGGAGCAAATCTTGAGGGAGATCCAGGATGTCACTGGGGCTGCAAAAACAAGCTCGGCCCCAGGCCCTAGAGGAGTGCCTTACAAGCTCTACTAGACATGCCCCAGTCTCCTGCAATGATTGTGAAGGATCCTCAAGGTGATCCGGAGAAGGGGGAAGGTAGTCTAACAGCGGAGAGTCTTTGAGTTCCAAAGGTGGAAAACACAAACAACATTTAACAGCTCAAGATGATCTCAGACTTCAGCAGTGCACTTATAATGATACTGATAACTTTCAGTATTGTTGCTCGACACCTGATGGCAAAACTCAGAAAAACTCCTACTTCAACACCTCAGTTCAGAAAGGGAAGTCCTGAAGGTCCCAGGGTGCATTGAGCAGGAGTGGTTACTCAGCTGATCACAGAGGTGTACGAAGGTCACAGAGACCTGTCTGCTATATGGCTGGATCTCATCAAAGCCTATGGCTTTATACGACACAAACTGGTGGTTACATGGATTTCCGCTATGGCTTTGAGCTGAGCTGACACAAGGGGAGTAGCTCCTTAACTACTATACACAAAGTGCACATTTAGCTATGAATAACATACGTTTTTCATCTTTAGAACACTGCAAGGGCAAGATTAACAATTTGAAGATCAAGCCGTAAACCCATCCAAAGAGGGGGACATCCTGTGTTGACCACAGGGGAAATGCTGACAGTATCCTGCCTATGAGTTGAGCAGGAAAAATCCTGTATAGCACTGGCTGAAGAAATGAGGGAAACACTACGGCCTGGTCTTGAATGCTGTCAAAGAAAAAAGTTGAAGCCTCTGCCCCTCACTTTGACATCACTGAGGAAACAGTGTCATCTCACAGCAGCACAGTAACCCAGCTTGAATCCAAAGTGCACCAGCTGCAAGAAGACAATGATTTTTTGAAAGCCAAAGAGGACTCTTTGTTGAACTGCTCATGCTGCTGCAATATCTGAATTTTTGGAGTACTGAATCAAACAAAACAGGCCAGCAAGTGATGTAATTTGTGGACAGGGTGCTGTTGGAAATTGGACTCTTGATGGACTCTTTGTTTACCTAAGCTGCTGTTGGTACTGTTACAGAGGTTGATGGTGAGGTTGTTGACGATGTCCAGGAGGGATGAGAAGTCACTGAGCGTGTACACGTGGTTTTTAATAGGATCTGAGGCGATGACCCTCAGCTGAGCCTCTTTTGCATTGTTTACACCTGAAAGAATGAAATACTGTTAAAACTGTACCTTAAAAAATGATTCTGTTCTTGGGTGCTGGAACGCATGAACACATATATTTTATTATTTAAGACAGTGGAAAATGCAAAATATAAGGCAGTTTTTAAAGTGTATGTTCCAAATATCCCCCCAATAATGTGCTAAGATATAAAATACCAGTCAAATGTTTGGACACACCTTCCCACTCACTTGAATGAGAAAGTGTGACCAAACCTTTGACTGGTGCTGTAGAGGAATCTGCAAGTAAGTTCAGATCAAACCAAGATTTTGATCGTGTTTAACATATATAACGTGTATACATGTGATAGCAGGTAATAACGTGTGTTAAAGTTTGGGATACAACATCAAGTCATTAATGAACCAGGCTCAATGCAATGTCATTTCATTCAGCATTTTCCCTGCATCCTGTGGACTTGTGAGTACATTTGGTTTCCACAAGAAAAGTGGATTTAATTCAGTGGAACGCAAGTCAAAACTCAGATACTTTACAGATTAAGTGGCCTGAAACTTGAAACATAGTAAAACGGCCACTATACCAACAGCGTAGATCTCAATGCCGGTGTCTCTCAGGTGCTGCGAGGCGAGGGATACGTTGTCCTGAGACTCTCCATCAGTAATCAGGATAGCACTTTTGTGGGAGTCTGCACGCATTCCCACATTGTGTTTAAAGTTGTTATGGAGGATGTGGTTCAGAGCTTTTCCTGTATGACAGTAATAAAGAGGATTTAAAAGGTGCAGAGTTGAAAAGCTGACTGTTGCAATGACTGTTAGGTGACTGATAGTTGGAGCACTTCCACAACCTTGTTAAAAATATCTGTTTCTTTGATAAAAAGTCAAATCTAGAAGCCTGTAGACATAAAAACTGAGAGAGAAAGTTAACTATGACTCCCAAAATGCATTTCAGTTGGAAACATCCAATCACAGAGCTTCAAATTCTACTGTGAGATGCTCAAATCATTATGATTTTTAATGTTGTGATTGTGTTAATATAATTATTATAATCACTATCACTATAACACATTCAGCAATGTTTTATTTATAATATCATAGCATGATACTGTATAGTAATGTAATAATTAAAAAAAAAATATATATATATAGATATATATAATGATCATAATAGTTTTAGAATTATTATTAATATTATCATAGTAACAATAATACAAATTACCATCATTGCATCAAATCATCTAATTCAAATTGTAACTCTACTGTTTCTGGAATCAGTATGAGTCAAAATACTTTTTATTAACTTTATCTGAAGTCTCTGTTCTGAAAATGTTATTTGTTAGCAGATACAATTTTCTTGATCAAGAGAGTGAATTTCATTCACAAATTGCTCCATACATACAATATATTCTATACTATAAATACTTAAAGTTAAAATTTTGTACAAAACATGGATCACTAACAGCTTCTCTTTCCACTGCTGACAGACCTAAATACAGAAAGTAAATATATCTAATAGATGTAATCAGAGCCTCTGCCTGAGTCGCTCACATTGTAAAGCTGGTGTGGATCAGACAGTGTGCTGTTAAATCACCTGTGTTGGTTCCTCCTCCTCTGTGTTCCAGCTTGGCTATGGCCTTCAGCAGGGGTTGTTTGGTCTGGTGGGTGTTCAGCTGCCACTCAGTCTTTGGGTTGTCACTGTACTGAGCCAGACCTGCAAAAAACACAGAAATGTGTAAAACTGACACATTGATCCAGCTTTTGTTTTTAAATGATAATGAGAATAACAATGATAACAACAAGAAGACAATTTCCTCTTTCTACAGAACGACTGTAGAAAGTTGATGCTGTGGATGAACCAACATGACAAAGTTGTGCATCCCTCCTAGCTTCAGAAATGCGGTGTGCTTCACAGAGTCTGTTCAGTCAGAACATCTGTCCTGCTAACTGATCCAACTAGGACCTACACAGAAGGAATGTACAGTATATCTCCACCATGGAAATCAGTGTCTGGATAAAAGATTGTTTTACAATCTGAATCATAATTAACATGAGTTATAAATGTGTGTTTCAGTAGATGAAGCACTGAATTTTAAGGTAGGTGTATCACGTGAACATTTCATTTTGAACATTTTGAGAATTCTGCAAATTAATACAAAAGCTAAAATATGTCTGCATGTTTTGGGAAATAACTGGCAGTAATGGAGGCTGTATGCAGACAGCAGTTATTTAGCTTAAACATGTAAAACCACTGGTATGGTCCTTTTATCCTCACATCAGCCATAATCTTGACTACTCTTGTTATCATGTCCCATTTTGCTGCTCTTTTGCTAATTTATAATACGGGACCTGTGTGTGTTTCACAATGTGCTGTAAAGATTTTAGTATTTTAAGTACTTTATACACAAGCAGTAGTAGTAATAGTACCAGGATCAGTAGTGTGAATAGTTGTAGTGGTAAAAATATTACCAATCTGGACTTTGTCAGGGCCGATGTCGAAGTTGTTGACTGTTTGAATTAGAAAGGACCTAATGCCTTCATAGTCACCAAGGCTGATGCTCCCAGAATCATCGACCAACAGCACGATGTCAGCCTTGGCTGTGCTTTCACAATGAGAACCTGGAGGAAAACAGAGGATTGTGGGATATAAGACACAAGAGACCAAATGTTGAAGCAAGACTAAGGCTGTGTCTGAAATCACTCCCTATTTACTTCAAAGTGCAAATTTATCCAATATGTAGAGCCTAAAATGTTCCACAATGGATCAAAAAAGTAATGTTCATGTTGTGAACACTACTTCCTGCAAACAATCCCACAATGCCATGCATTGCATTTTACAGACAGCAAAATTAGCGGTGTGCGACTCCACAGCAGACAGTGTGTATTAGTGAGTAGTGAATGAGTGAACCAGGGAGGGATTTCGGACACATCCTGAAAGTCTACAGTCATGCTAACAGCACTGTGAGACTGTACACAGTGGTGTTTTGAGCTAAATGCTAACATGCTGACGTTTAGCAGGTATTATGTTTACCATGTTAACCATCTTAGTTCAGTATGTCAGCACACTGACATTTGACAATTAACATCAAACAAAAAGTACAGTTGTGTCATTAGTTTTGAGACTATTTGGACATGAACCAAACTTCATCCATTCTCAGATGCTTATCTAGGTGCTGGTCCTCCTGGGGGATCCAGAGGTGTTCCCAGACCAGATGAGATACATATAATCCCTCCAGCGTGTTCTGCACTGAGGTCTCCTACCACTTGAACGTGCTTGAACACCTCCAAAGGAGGCGCCTATTCTCTCTTTCTCTCTTTTTACCTGTTGATTGGTGTTTATCTTCAGCCTGGAGTCCTGGAGAGAAAATCAGAAATTTCACATTTAGATCGGAGCAGAGCTGTAAACTGAACAAACACAGAGCTGTTTCTAGACATCTGGAGGCTCTAGAAGAGACAGACAGCAAGCTAGACATCTTAAGAAAAGGTGTTTGTTCTGGTCTGAATCAATGGATGTCATGATAAACTTATTTCTGTTTCTTTACACACAGAAAGAAATCTAAGCGAACCAAAAATCATCATTAAAAGCCAGGTGAGAATGTTCTCTCTTCTCATTGGTCAGATGTGTCTGGGGCGGGAGCGAGAACCTGAAGAAGCTCCGATCTGCCCAAATACCAAGAAGACAATGTACTTGGTTGTTAGTTCAGGTCGGACCTTGTTGATTTCACTCATCAACATCCCAGCATGCAAAGCGCTCCTGGCTACGGGAGCCATTTAGCTCAAACTTGAAGCCTTGTAGTTGGCAGATGGAGGCCACATCACGTTTCCACCACAAACACACTAAGACCACTTCCTCTAAAGGGTCTCTGTGCAGTTATTTTGGTCTGAGGACTTTTGCTGTGTTCAGGTCTGCTCAAACAGATTGAACCACGGAGGAAAACCAACCAGAATCTCTTTCAGCCAGATTGAATTACACAGCTGTCTGAAAACACTGTTAAAGTGCATTGTCAAGTAAAGGTAGACATCCACCATCTAGTTTAAAACTATGGAGCAAATCTTGAGGGAGATCCAGGATGTCACTGGGGCTGCTAGAACAAGCTCAGCCCCAGGCCCTAGAGGAGTGCCTTACAAGCTCTACAAGACGTGCCTGAGGTTCCTGCAATGCCTGTGGAAGATCCTCAAGGTGATCTGGAGAAGGGGGAAGGTAATCTAGCAGTGGAGAGTGTTGTGTGTTTGTGTTCCAAAGGTGAAGAACACAAGCAACATTTAACAGCTCAAGGCGATCTCAGACCTCAGCAGTGAACTTATAACAATACTGATAACTTTAAGTATTGTTGCTCAACAACTCAGAAGAACTCCTACTTCAACACCTCAGTTCAGAAAGTGGAGTCCTGAAGGTCCCAGGTTGCATTGAGCATACAGGAGTGGTTACTCAGCTGATCAGAGAGGTGTAGGAAGGTCACAGAGATATATCTGCTTCATTTGATTTGATTTGATTTGATTTGATTTATTGATTGGGACAGTGTGCAGTTTTAAACATAAATGATGCACTGCACCGGAGTTAGCATGAAGCTAATTTGCATCCGTGGTCCCCCACATTCAAAACATACAACAGCACAACAACAAACAGTACAAAGCAAACAAACAAACAAAAACAATCAAACAAACAAACAAAAAAAACAGAACACATCATACAAAATACAAAGCTACACACAACAGCACCCACAATGTCAATTAAAAATTAATAATGTAAACTAGGCTCAGTGGTCACACAACAACAATCCATATTTAGGTGATGCCTAACAACTTTTAAAACTTGATGTCTTAAGATTGATTCTGATACCAGCAGATCAGTGTGGTGCTAACACATATCGCTGTTTGATTATGATGGACTCTTTGCCTACCTAAGCTGCCATTGATACTGTTACAGAGGTTGCTGGTGAAGTCGTCAATGATGTTCAGGAGGGATGAGAAGTCACTGAGCATGTACACGTGGTTTTCAACAGGATAAGAGGCGATGGCCTTTAGCTCATTCTTCTCTGCATTCATTACACCTGTAAGAAAGAAATACTGTTAAAACTGGGCCTTAAAAAATGAAACCCAAAACAAAGAAAAATATTTGGTTGGTAGAATTTTAAAAAAAGTAGTTTCATGTTGCTTTCTGCTCTTTAAACTGAACTGTCAGGGCATGCTGATGGTTGTGCATTTTAAATCCAATTAACTAGAAATCATATTTTACAACATCGCTGACCATCTGCCAAAGCATACTTTGTGTTTTTAGCTTGACTTTGTGGGTTGCCGCTGGTTTTAGTTTGTTGTAGCTCACTATTAAAAGTAACTTTCAATGTCTTGAAACATGCTTAATTTGATTTAATAACTTAACTGATATTAACAACGAATGTAGTCATTATATATTTTAAAGGTCTTTCTAGCTAACATTTCCATTGTGACAAACATGAAATATCATGTTAAATTCATATTAATGTCACTTTTACTTTTGTGGTAAAGTAATGTAGTTTCATAGTTGCAGATTATTTCAAAGTTTATCTTCACTTTACAAACCTTTCTGAGGCTGTGCTGCTTCCTTGCTATTCAAACCAACAAAGTCAATCACCAGTTGTAAGAACCACTGAGGCACATATTGGTATTTTGTAAATAATTTCTGTTGTAATTACATGCCAACAGTATTTACATTCATGCTACTGTTGATGTAAAGCTTATATACAGTTTAAGTACATTTTGAAGACTATTATGGGTGGACTTTGCTAAGCTTATGTATAAAACTGCTATTATTCTGTTCTTGGGTGCTGGACTGCAGGAACACATAATTTTATTATTTTAGACAGTGGAAAATGCAAAATTTAAGGTCGTTTTTAAAGCACATTCCATCCCCCCCCTCCCCCCCAAAAAAAATAAAAACATGTGATAAGATGTACAGCACCAGTCAAACGTTTGGACACACCTTCCTACTTGCTTGAATGAGAAAGTGTGACCAAACCTTTGACTGGTGCTGTAGAGGAATCAGCAAATAAGTTCAAATCAAACCACCGTCTTGGGTGCTGGAATGCAGGAAAATATGTTTTTATTATTTTTGACGGAGGAAAATGCTAAATGTAAGGTAGTTTTTAAAGCGCATGTTCCAGTTTTTGACCATACATAACATGTATACCATGTATACATGTGATAGCTGGTAATAATGTGTGTTAAAGTTTGGAATACAACATCAGTCAGTAATGGACCTGGCTCAATGTAACGTCAAATAAATTTTCATTCAGTATTTTCCCTGCATCCTGTGGACTTGTGAGTACATTTGGTTTCCACAAGAAAAGTGGATTTAATTCAGTGGAACACAAGTCAAAACTCAGATACTTTACAGATTAAGTGGCCTGAAACTTGGAACATAGTAAAACGGCCACTATACCAATAGCGTAGATCTCAATGCCGGCATCTTTCAGGTGCTGCGAGGCGAGGAATACGTCGTCGCTGGACTTTCCATCAGTAATGACGATAGCAATTTTGTGGGAGTCTGCACGCATTCCGACATTGGGTTTAAAGTTGTTATGGAGGATGTGTTTCAGAGCTTTTCCTGTATGACAGTAATAAAGAGGATTTAAAAGGTGCAGAGTTGAAAAGCTGACTGTTGCAAAGACTGTTAGGTGACTGACAGTTGGAGCACTTCCACAACCTTGTTAAAAATATCTGTTTCTTTGATAAAAAAGTCAAATCTAGAAGCCTGTAGACATAAAAACTGAGAGAGAAAGTTAACTATGACTCCCAAAATGCATTTCACTTGGAAACATCCAATCACAGAGCTTCAAATTCTATTGTGAGACGCTCAAATCATTATGATTTTGAATGTTGTGATTGTGTCAATATAATTATTATAATCACTATCACTATAACACATTCAGCAATGTTTTATTTATAATATCATAGCATGATACTGTATAGTAATGTAATAATTAAAAAATATATATATATATATAGATATATATAATGATCATAATAGTATTAGAATTATTATTAATATTATCATAGTGACAATAATACAAATTACCATCATCGCATCAAATCATCTAATTTCTACTGTAACTCTACTGTTTCTGGAATCAGTATGAGTCAAAATACTTTTTATTAACTTTATCTGAAGTCTCTGTTCTGAAAATGTTATTTGTTAGCAGATACAGTTTTCTTGATCAAGAGAGTGAATTTAATTCACAAATTGCTCCATACATACAATATATTCTATACTATAAATACTTAAAGTTAAAATTTTGTACAAAACATGGATCACTAACAGCTTCTCTTTCCACTGCTGACAGACCTAAATACAGAAAGTAAATATATCTAATAGATGTAATCAGAGCCTCTGCCTGAGTCGCTCACAGTGTAAAGCTGGTGTGGATCAGACAGTGTGCTGTTAAATCACCTGTGTTGGTTCCTCCTCCTCTCTGGTGCAGCTTGGCTATGGCCTTCAGCAGGGATTGTTTGGTCTGGTGGGTGTTCAGCTGCCACTTCGTCTTTGGGTTGCTACTGTACTGAACCAGACCTGCAAAAAACACAGAAATGTGTAAAACTGACACACTGACTCAGCTTTTGTTTTGAAATGATAATGAGAATAACAATGATAATAATGAGTATGAGCATGATAATTTGCACTGAGTGTTCTTGATCAGATGCATTGGTTTATTAGTATTATTATTGTTATTATCACATCACATGTCTCATGCACACTCATTCCTGTGCTAATTTGCATATGCATAGAGGGACCAAAGGACTTAAAGGACCATTCCAGTAGGACTAACAGGCTAACAGGTTAATAACCCCTGAGTCAGACAGTAGACTCAAGGGTTAGACAGTAGACCTTCTCTATCCTGTTTCACCCCCAAGAAGGTAAAACTCTGTGTCTTGGAGTAAACAGGACATATTAAGGGGTCAAAGGCCACATATCTTCCCTGATTTGCGTCTTTAGGTGATGTGGCTCTTAGTTAACATACATACATAACTAAAGTTTGTATGATTTGACCAATCAAAGATAATTTCTTTGTTCCTTCTCCAACTATAATAGAATGGGGTTTGCTTTTTGCTCGCTGAGATGAACTGATGTAAATCTTTGTGTGTTCTGTCTTCTTATTGTACAATATTTTTTAATCTTCAACCCAGCAGTATTTTGTGTATTATTTCATATGTGTGTTTTGTTTTTCAGACAATTTCCACGATATGACTCATGAACCAATCTGGTGAAGCCTGAAGCCCCCGAGTGTCTCTTCGGTATTCTTTGGCATACGGGCAGCAGTTCAGCATGTACAGGAAGTGTTGAGGGCAGCGATTATGTATGAGAGCTGATATCAGTATCAGCAACAGCTGAGTCCAATCAGGTTGAGTCGAGTCTAGTATGAAGGTTGATGGTACTGAACGTTCAGCAGTGAGCGCATAAACCTACAGTAAAAACGTGTCAGTCAGTCACCACCTGCACTGTTTAAAGCGAGCTAAATGTTGTCACACAGAAGTCAAGTGAGTTTTTAATACAGTTTAACGTGGTAATTCCTCCATTTTTAACGCTGACATCTAGTCTGGTGACATATAAAAGCAGAGTAGGAAGGAGAAGGTGAGGGCTTTTGTTAGTTTACATACTAGTTAATAAACTAAAATGAGTTAGAGAAGAAGAGACAAGAAAATGCCTTGAGCTCCAACAAGAAGACAATTCCTCTTTCTACAGAACGACTGTAGAAAGTTGATGCTGTGGATGAACCAACATGACAAAGTTGTGCATCCCTCCTAGCTAGAATGTTTTGTTCAGAAATGCAGTGTGCTTCACAGAGTCTGTTCAGTCAGAACATCTGTCCTGCTAACTGATCCAACACGGACCTACACAGAAGGAATGTACAGTATATCTCCACCATGGAAATCAGTGTCTGGATAAAAGATTGTTTTACAAGCCGAATCATAATTACTATGAGTTATAAATGTGTGTTTCAGTAGATGAAGCACTGAATTTTAAGGTAGGTGTATCACCTGAACATTTCATTTTGAACATTTTGAGAATTCTGCAAATGAATACAAAAGCTAAAATATGTCTGCATGTTTTGGGAAATAACTGGCAGTAATGGAGGCTGTATGCAGACAGCAGTTATTTAGCTTAAACATGTAAAACCACTGGTATGGTCCTTTTATCCTCACATCAGCCATAACCTTGACTACTCTTGTTATCATGTCCCATTTTGCTGCTCTTTTGCTAATTTATAATACGGGACCTGTGTGTGTTTCACAATGTGCTGTAAAGATTTTAGTATTTTGAGTACTTTATACACAAGCAGTAGTAGTAATAGTACCAGGATCAGTAGTGTGAATAGTTGTTGTAGTAAAAATATTACCGATCTGGACTTTGTCAGGGCCAATGTCGAAGTTGCTGACTGTTTGAGTTAGAAAGGACTTAATGTTTTTATAATCGTTAGAGCTGATGCTCCCAGAATCATCGACCAACAGCACGATGTCAGCCTTGGCTGTGCTTTCACACTGAGAACCTGGAGGAAAACAGAGGATTGTGGGATATGAGACACAAGAGACCAAATGTTGAAGCAAGACTAAGGCTGTGTCTGAAATCACTCACTATTTACTACAAAGTGCAAATTTATCCAATATGTAGAGCCTAAAATGTTCCACAATGGATCAAAAAAGTAATGTTCATGTTGTGATCACTACTTCCTGCAAACAATCCCACAATGCAATGCATTGCATTTTACAGACACCAAAATTAGCGGTGTGCGACTCCACAGCAGACAGTGATGATGTAAAAATGACAATTAGTGAATTTCCAAAATCTGTAATTTCTGCTCACTATTGAATAAACTGTGTGTATTAGTGAGTAGTGAATGAGTGAACCAGGGAGGGATTTCGGACACATCCTGAAAGTCTACAGTCATGCTAACAGCACTGTGAGACTGTACACAGTGGTGTTTTGAGCTAAATGCTAACATGCTGACATTTAGCAGTTATAGTGTTTACCATGTTAACCATCTTAGTTCAGTATGTCAGAACACTAACATTTGACAATTAACACCAAACAAAAAGTACAGTTGTGTCATTAGTTTTGAGACTATTTGGACATGAACCAAACTTCATCCATTCTCAGCTGCTTATCTAGGTGCTGGTCCTCCTGGGGGATCCAGAGGTGTTCCCAGACCAGATGAGATACATATAATCCCTCCAGCGTGTTCTGCACTGAGGTCTCCTACCAGTTGGATGAGCCTGAACACCTCCAAAGGAGGCGCCTATTCTCTCTTTCTCTCTTTTTACCTGTTGATTGGTGTTTATCTTCAGCCTGGAGTCCTGGAGAGAAAATCAGAAATTTCACATTTAGATTGGAGCAGAGCTGTGAACTGAACAAACACAGAGCTGTTTCTGGACATCTGGAGGCTCTAGAAGAGACAGACAGCAAGCTAGACATCTTAAGAAAAGGTGTTTGTTATGGTCTGAATCAATGGATGGCATGATAAACTTATTTCTGTTTCTTTACACACAGAAAGAAATCTAAGTGAACCAAAAATCATCATTAAAAGCCAGGTGAGAATGTTCTCTCTTCTCATTGGTCAGATGTGTCTGGGGCGGGAGCGAGAACATAAACACAGGAAGAAGGTCCTGAAGAAGCTCCGATCTGCCCAAATACCAAGAAGACAATGTACTTGGTTGTAAGTGCAGGTTGGACCTTGTTGATTTCACTCATCAACATCCCAGCATGCAAAGCGGTCCTGGCTACGGGAGCCATTTAGCTCAAACTTGAAGCCGTGTAATTGGTCAGATGGAGGCCACATCATGTTTCCACCACAAACACACTAAGACCACTTCCTCTAAAGGATCTCTGTGAAGTTATTTTGGTCTGAGGACGTTTGCTGTGTTCAGATCTGCCCAAATGAAATGAACTAAGGAGGAAAACCAACCAGAATCTCTTTCAACTAGACTGAACTACACAGGACTACACAATATACACTGTAGAGCATTGTCAAGTTAAGCTAGCTGCTGATATAGCCATGGCTAGTCTTAGCTAAAGCTAAATGAAGTTACTTTTTCCCCATGAGCTGTTAACTGTAACATAATATGTAAACTTTGAACCAAGATCTTGGTAAACGACTTTGTTATTCCAGCTAAATCCAAACATGATGGAGACAAATAAAACAGTCAAACTACTGCTAAAGGTAGCTTAGCTTAGCTTAGTTTAGCAGAGTAGCAGTAACTTCCACCTGAGCTATTAAATCAAGTGGAATTCATGTGATTTTATTTTTGTTGCGCTATGTGTAAATGTATTAAAATGTACATTTATTATACCTGTATTAATTTATTTATTATTATGATATAATATGAATATGAATTATAAATACAATAAAGTTTATTTTCTATGAATAAAGAGAGCTGGATGAAACATGACATTTTTATAGATATTACATGTTTCCTTCACATTCCTGCAGATTGTGTAAAGGTAGACTGCAGTATGAGGTATTATTTTTGGGTGAAATAATCCTCGTAAAAAGACAACAACAAAAAAAAAAAATGATGGAACAACAAACATCTCTCTTTGCCTGGTCAGCCTGAAACTTTAAGACCTTTTTTCTTGACCTCATTGCTTCTACTTTCTGCTTCTTTGAAGAGCAGCAGATGAGATGAACACATGAACACAAGCTCAACAGACGCTTCATACAGAGTTAAAGGAAAACTACGGTTCATTAAAACTTGTGTTTGTCTAACATGTTGGTTTATTTCCTGTCTGATCATCTGACTGCTCATGTTTTTGACCTATCAGACGTCTTTTTAGTGATGTCACCATGTTCACAGATCTCAGATATTAAAGGCCCCATGAAAGTTATTATATAAATTTGACTGGTATACAGTTACAAGAGGGGTTTACATCAAATCCTTTGCATTTGATTGGACTGCTAAACAGTGGGCGGGGCTTTGAGTTTAGCCTGATATGCAGTTTCAGAAAGTGTCACCTGTTGTTAGATCAGCAGAAGGATGAGGGAGAAATGAATGAATTATGTGAGGTGAAAGCAGCTTTTTCTCTGACAGGCATGGTGGGGTCTGGTTGGTGCTACCTCTGTGTCAGCCACATACACTCCTCACACAGGAAGGGTTTTTTTATTGATTATACTGATCATTCTGCCAGTTAAACCCCCACTGTCACTGCTCCAAGTGAAGAAAATTCCTCCAGACAACAACAAGTTCCCCAAACCAGCCAAACACACTCCAACAAGCAAACCTCCAAACTAACTGTCAGGAGGGAAACTGGCAACAAATAAGGAAAACAACAACACCAAATCTCCGTCTGGAAGCAGGTGAAACAACAGGCAGGAGCCCCGGTTTGAACTAATATCACAGAAAGCAAACAGGAGTCGAGAAAAGAATCTCCGTTTTTCAACTGGTTCAAGGGCTGGAGTTCCCCACCAGAGAGGCTCCCTGCCCCAGTGTGTACGCACAGGCTGACGCGCAGTGGTGACACTTCATGTCTGTGACACATTGCACAGATACAAACATTTGAAACCATAGTGAAAGATGTAATGTTGCATTATAGCCAGTACCACCAACCATCACTGTAACACATTAGCCACAATTTCACACACTGACCATACACGGTCCAGCCATATGTGTACTAGGTTTTGACCTAGTCCTGTTGGACATATATTTGGCATATAACAAGATAAATGAATAATTGGCACAGGGACACCGGATTGAAACTGGAAAAATGCATTTTTCATTTAATTGGGCCTTTAAATTGTTGAGTGATGTTGTTAATGCTGATAGAAATTATGGACAAAACTATGAAAATAAGCTAGAATTATGTTTTAGTGTAACAGACCAGTTCATATACAGTTAATGCAACACAGCAGCTCCAAATGACTTCAATACCCATAAATTATTTATGGGTAATTATCACATAACCACTGTGCTACTTAAGGACTCTGTGTGTGTGTGTGTGTGTGTATGCGTGTGTGTGTGTGTGTGCTTATATTCCTGATGTTGTGGGGACATAAATCTTCACAGTCACATTGTGGGGACTCGCCTCCTTTTTAGGGAAAAAAACTTAAGTTCCCATAACATCTTAAAAAACATTAAATCTTAAAATGAAGACTCTGTTTAAAGGATTTTGATTGTTTTAACAATCTTTAAGCAATGACGAGTGGAAACTTTTAGGGGTTAAGTGTGAGAAAAAGTTTGACAGCGTTACAGGAAGCGGCTCAAACACGTATATTTGATAAGAAAAAAATTTAAAAAGTGTTTTGCAACAGTCAGTCCTATATGTGATAAGAAATGCTCTTGCATTGCCATGGTAACAGAAGTATACTCTGTAATCTCACATCAGATGCTAATCAGTTTGTCCTTAAACACTTTCCTGTCACAGAAAAACCTCTCAACTTCATTTTGTTCCCATTAAAACAAACTGTTTTCTGTCATTGAGGAAGTTTGCAGCTGATTTGAAGGAACATTTTAGAGGATTAAAACATGTTTTTAAATGTCATGTTAATAGTTTTTATTATTAACCATGTAAAGCCTAAATTTAGAAAAAAAATGAGCAAACTTTTTTTTCACCTCTCAGATGTTGTTGTAGGCCTCTGATGCAGAAATTAAAGGGTTTTAGGACAGCTAAAAGTGATTGTTGTAATATTGCAACAGTGGACCTTACAGGATTAAAAGGAACAAAAAAAGTCTTAAAAAAGGTTAGGGTTAGGGTATGTCTCCAGGAAATTAATGTCTATGTAATGTCCCTAAAAGTGACCTGCGACAATGTGTGTGTGTGTGTGTGTGTGTGTGTGTGTGTGTGTGTGTGTGTACTTGTGTTCCTCATGTTGTGGGGACATAAATTCTGCTGGACTGGACAGCTTCCAGGTGTGAATGTGCAACTGTGTGAATGTGATCAGTGTGTTCCTGAAACAGACAGCATTGCTCTCAGTGAAACCCTCCTGAATAAATAAAGGTGAAAAAATGACAACAGAGTGGCTCATAAAGAGTTGTCTGTAACAGACATTCTCACCCACTTAAGGCAGTGACTGGTCAGGTGTGTGCAGGTGTGAAAGTGGCTTGAACTTCACTTGTCAACTACGTCTGTCAGGTTTCATGTCACCATCAGAGTGCAACACTGTGAATGTCTTCCAGGAGAAACTGTGTGATGTGTATTTTGTATATGTGCATCAGTATGTATGTATAAGTACACATATAACTCTCCTGTAGCTCCTGATGCTTTCATGTAAATGTTTACTGGCCTACACTGTTATATGGAAGCTCTTTTATGTCAGATTACAGCAACAAAATAACACATCAAATGATTAAAACACATCAAATAATGTAAAATCCAAACATCCTAAATAAACAGCTCCAACAATCCACAGTCACCCATCTGATAATGAACACAGAGGTAGAATAATAAAAAGTCACTTATTAAATGAGAAAAGTCCAAAAAAGAACCTCCTCACAAATGAGGAGCTGGCCTGTCAATCAAACTGCCTTCAAAGTCCCTCCCTGTTCCTCTTAATATACCCACAGTCCCTGCAAGGTGACGGTCACGTGACCCACAAACACAGCCTGAAGACGTCAGCAGGATTTTACATTTATATGCTTTGAATTTTCATTATTAGATGATGAACACATGAATTATTGGTTTGTTATTAGAAGTTAAAGAGATAAAACTCATTACAGCAAGTATCAGAACTTTTACTGAACACACTTCACTACATTTTACTGACCATGTTGACTTTTACTGCAGTTTTCAAAGCTGCTGTTTGACTTGAACTCAGTATTTTTACATTACAGCAGAGTCTTACCTGAGCTCCACAGCAGCAGCAACAGCATCAGCAGGTGATCCATGTCCAGGTAGACGTCCGTCTCTGTCTCTGTGTCGTCTCTCTCTGCTCGTCTGTTGGACTCATCGTGTCCTTTTATATTAATCAGATGTGGTGTTTCCCCTGAATCCTTTATCTCTTCATCAGCTTCATGTGCTTTCTGACAGGAAGCTGCTGGCTGAAATGGCTCTGAGCGGCTTCATCATGTGACTGACAGCTAAAGTAAATGAAGGACGTTTATCCAACGCACTTCTCATTCATACACACTCCAGCCTGTTATTTGCACTGGGGATGGGGGGGGCTTCCATTTAGAAAAGATGGACCAACCAACTAAAACTTGATGCTTACGTGGTTTGGATCACCATGACAACACGCAACCGATCATGACAGCTCATTTGGCTTGTAAGGATCAGAGCTATTAATATATTGATTGACAGTGAGATAGACCAATCAGCGAGTCTGAGGATAAACTCACTGATGAGCAGCTGAGATTATACTGCTGTTGATTATGCTACTGTTACCGTGGCAACATCACAGTAGTTATTGCGACATACAGCAGTGACTGCTGCAGAGTTGTTTGTGTGTTTTCTGTTTTTTTAAATTTTATTTACTGTTCTTTTTATTGAGTGCAACATAAGTGATTAACACAAAAACACATATGACACAGGACAGTACAAACAAAACAACAAGAAGAAAAATTAATAAATACAAACAAAATGTTGGCTTAATACTAGATGCGTGTGTGTGTGTGTGTCGGGGGGGGAGGGGTCGAAGGGATGAAGATGCGACAGGGTGAAACCAGTATGGGTCGAGACAGATTTAAAAAATCTTTTATTTATTATTTATTTTATAGTTTGTTTGTTTGTCTGTCCATACTCCCCTTTCTCTCCTCCTCCCCTGTCCTTGTTCTCTCCTGCTTCAGGCCTCCAGGCCTGTAGGAGGTTTCTGGCCTGTTGCAGGTCAGATCCCCTCTAGAACAGCCCCAAACCTACAGGAGGTGTCTGTTCATTTGGGTCTGAGGAGCAACTTTCTATCTGAAGGAGGGTTAAACAGCGATCAGGCCCTCAGACACCAAGCTGGGTGTCTTTTCTGGGGTGTTTTCCAGAAATCAGGTTTAGTGCAAACTCTGAGTTTCTTCACCCTGAGATGAGGGAAACTCAGAAAGAGATGTAACTTAAACTCTGAGTCACTGTGAGTCATCACTGCAGAGTATGACAGTATATGCTACTTTAACAAGAACCTCCAGCGTCTTACTCTGAGTAACGCTTCCTACATGAACACAGATGGAACAGTTTTGGTTCATTCACATGAGATTTCTGTATTTCTGTTTTTTAATGATCATGTGTGTTCTTGTGGGGATGAATATTTAATGATATAATGAGGTACTTAAGATTTGAAACCAACCAATCAGAGGCTTTAAAAAATGTGCTTCTGGTTATTTTCCCCCCAAAAATCAGATTTTCTACCATCCATATTGTTAACAAGCTCATTGTTCTTGTTTTATACCAGTTTTCACAAATTTCAAAAAAGTGTTGGACAAATTAGAGTTTTGACCAGATGATGGCACTAGATGAAACAAACTTATTATGATTTATCTTGAGGAAAAACATGAATGTTTGAACCACATTTGGTGGCAATTTGTTTAATAGTTGTTGAGATATGTCACTCAAAACTACAGGTGGACTGACTGAGAGATGCACCCTGCAGCCATGTTGCTGTCAAGGATAAAACACACTAGGTTTCACAAAAAAAGGGTTTAAAATATAAAAGTGATCAATATACAATTATTTTCACCCTGATTCATGTACCTTTACATCAACACATTTCCTGTTAAAAGAAGACTCTGATCAAACTGCTGACGTCAAAGAAAGGAACCTGTCTGATTATTAAAATGATTTACGAGCTGTTTGACAGCCTTCTGCACACGATCAGGGATATAACTGCAGAAATTCAAAATGTTTTTAGGTAAATGTAAAGATTTTGAGACCAGTTTCTGTTCAGATACTGACCTGATTAAACATATGAAGTATTGACCATAACGTAAAAAATTCATCTGGATTCTTTAACTAAGGTGGAAAACCACCAGATCCTCATGATCAATAAAATTAATAGATGACACACTAAATATAATGACTTTTGTTGTGTGAAGTCACATCTCTGCTCTTTTTACCTGGCAGTTAATGTTATATTTCATAAAAAGATCATCTTGTTTATGATGGTGTTGAAATGAGGACATGTCTGTTCCTCTGCTATTGATTTTAATAATTAATCATTATCTGTGATAATGATTGTTTGTTTACAGTGTTCCCATAGTATTATATTAAGAATTTACCATTGCTGCCAGCCACTCAAGTTATACCTACTCTTTAGGAATTATAAGGATTTCGGTTCAGCATTCAAATAACACATATTCAATGACACCTAGTCAAGCTGTCAGAATTGGCTGTTTACTCAAGTGCTCCCCTTTTTAATTAAAACACAGCATGCCACTGGTCCTGTGACACATAGATAGTTTGTATCTGGCTGTTACTGTTATGCATTCCAGCCTGAGTAAGAAATAGAGCCTGTGATATAGAGCCACAGGGTGCTACCAGGCTTTCTTTGATAATGATTAATTATTACTGAGTAGCCAAACTTGTCGGAAGGCCCAGCAAAATGGTGCCCCGTGTGAGGCAAAGTATTATTGGCAATATTAATTTCTTAATTAATTAATTAATTAATTTCTTCTTAATTTTTTTCTCAATAAAAAAATCTGGAATCTAAAACCTTTAGACTATCCAATAGCCTTTATATTCACTATTCACTATTTTTAAATTAACACTAAGTGTGCAGATTCGCCAATGACACCACACCTTTACTGTGATTTCAGCTTATTGTTTTTTTTTCTTCGACAGGAAGAGAATAACCGAACCTTTCAGATCATTGAGGTGCAGGTGTTGTCCAACTGGGGCCACCAAGAGTACACCTGCATGTATCGCTTCAGAGTGCACGGGACGCCGCAGAGTTGATTATTTACTGCACAAACAGTGTGGAGACAGCAGAGACACGCAGTCACTCCCTGCTAACTGCTACTAACTGTGCCTGAGGAACCATAGACTTCTTGATGTCTAAGTGTTGTCATTTTCCTGTGGAAAAAGGACACGCTGAAAGCTTTGTGATGTATGTTTTTTTTGTCAATAGTTAATATTTTATATCAGTGTTTTCTATTTGCTGTGTTAAAGGTCTTTTTGAATGTTTTATCCCATTTTTCTTTTATTAGTTGCATTATTGCAGTGTAGTAAAACAGTTTTGAGCAGAATGTTTTCACATCTGTCTGTTGTGCTCAGAAACACTGTAACATTTAATATTAGAGCTTTTTTAATGCAAGAAATGATCAAAGTCACATTATCTGGTCCACAGCAACACGTTTTTTAATGTTTTTGTGGATTTGATTCTGTGTAACAGCAGAGACCATCAGTGCAATGCAGATGTCAGAGTGTCCTTAAACACACCAACAGGGAGGGTTTTCAGAATCACCTCTGATCACAACCTCAGTGATCTGTGGTGATAATGGACCTTTGACAACAAATGTTTGAATTGTTCTGATTACACACATCAGGCAGAGTGTTTGAAACATAAAGTCAAAGATTACTGCTCAAATGAAATGAAAATACTTTGCACTGATGTTTTTCCAGTTTTATTTATTCTTGTATAACTCCCAAACCCGCAAATTAAAGCAAACATCGCGAAAATTGGAAAGGATTTGGCGTTCCACCAAAGTAGAAGAATCTCGCTTAGTCTGGCAAGATAGTCTTAAAACATATAGGAAGGCCCTCTGTAATGCCAGAGCCGCCTATGACTCAGCATTAATAGAAGAGAATAAAAACTGCCCTAGGTTCCTTTTCAGCACTTTGGCCAGGCTGACAAAGAGTCATAACTCTATTGATCCATGTATTCCTATAGCTCTCAGTAGTAACGACTTTATGAGCTTCTTTAATGATAAAATTCTAACTATTAGAGACAAAATTAACCACCTCCTGCCCTCAACAGGCACCGTTCTAACCCCAAACACAGGCACCTTAGAAACAGCAGTAAATCCTGACATATATTTGGACTGTTTTTCTCCAGTATACTTTCCTGAACTAACTTCAATGATTTGTTCAGCTAAACCATCAACCTGTCTCTTAGATCCCATCCCAACTAGGCTGCTTAAGGAAGCCTTACCCTTACTGAGCACTTCTTTACTAGATATGATCAATCTGTCTTTAGTAACAGGCTATGTACCTCAGTCCTTTAAAGTAGCTGTAATTAAACCTCTTCTTAAGAAGCCTACTCTTGATTCAGGTGTTTTAGCCAATCATAGACCTACATCTAACCTTCCATTTCTATCTAAGATCCTTGAGAAAGCAGTCTCTAATCAGTTATGTGACTTTCTACATAACAATAGTTTATTTGAGGATTTTCAGTCAGGATTTAGAGCGCATCATAGCACAGAGACAGCACTGGTGAAAGTCACTAATGACCTCCTAACTGCATCGGACAAAGGATTTGTCTCTATACTTGTCCTGTTAGACCTTAGTGCCGCATTCGACACAATCGACCATCAAATCCTTTTGCAGAGACTGGAACATTTAATTGGCATTAAAGGAACTGCATTAAGCTGGTTTAAGTCCTATTTATCAGACCGATTTCAGTTTGTACATGTTAATGATGAATCCTCCGTGAAGGCAAAAGTTAGACATGGAGTTCCACAAGGTTCTGTACTTGGACCAATACTATTCACCTTATATATGCTTCCTTTAGGTAATATTATTAGGAAACACTCCATAATTTTTCATTGTTATGCAGATGACACCCAATTATATTTATCAATGAATCCAGATGAACCCAAACTCCAAGCATGCCTTAACGACATAAAGACCTGGATGACCTGCAATTTTCTACTACTAAATTCACATAAAACTGAAGTTATTGTGCTTGGCCCTAAACACCTTAGAAACACATTATCTAATGATATAGCTACTCTGGATGGCATTACCCTGGCCTCCAGCACCACCGTAAGGAATCTGGGAGTTATCTTTGATCAGGATATGTCCTTTAACTCCCACATAAATCAAATCTCAAGGACTGCCTTTTTTCACTTAAGTAATATCGCAAAAATCAGGCACATCCTGTCCCTAAAAGATGCAGAAAAACTAGTTCACGCATTTGTTACTTCTAGGCTGGATTATTGCAATTCCTTATTATCAGGCTGCTCTAACAAGTCTCTAAAGACTCTCCAGCTGGTCCAGAATGCAGCTGCACGTGTTCTGACTAAAACTAGAAAAAGAGATCACATTTCTCCCATTTTAGCTTCGCTACATTGGTTTCCTGTAAAATCTAGAATAGAATTTAAAATCCTTCTCCTAACTTACAAAGCTCTTAATGGTCAGGCACCATCATATCTTGAAGAGCTCATAATACCGTATTATCCCACTAGAACACTGCGCTCCCAGTATGCAGGCTTACTGGTGGTTCCTACAGTCTTTAAAAGTAGAATGGGAGGCAGAGCCTTCAGCTATCAGGCTACTCTTCTATGGAACCATCTACCAGATTCAGTCCGGGGTGCAGACACCCTCTCTATGTTTAAGAGTAGGCTTAAAACTTTCCTTTTTGATAAAGCTTATAGTTAGGGCCGACCAGGCTCGCCTTGGATCAGCCCTTAGTTATGCTGCTATAGGCCTAGACTGCTGGGGGACTTCCCATGATGCACTGAGCTCCTCTCTCCTCCTCCTCCTCTACATCTGTATGCATTCATGTAACATCAATGCATGTCAATAACTTTACTTCTTCCCCGGAGTTTTTTGTGCTTTCTCATCTCATAGGAACCCCGGGTTCTGGGCTGAGCCTTCGCGGTCCTTCACAGTCCTGATGGCATCCTTCCCTGTCTGTTGATACTTATACTTATTGTTGTTGTTGTGATTGTTGCTCTTCTGTCCCCCCTCCCCCTTTCCCTCTCTCTTTCTCTCTCTAAACCCAACCGGTCAAAGCAGATGGCCGCCCACCAAGAGCCGGGGTCTGCTTGAGGTTTCTACCCGTTAAAGTGGAGTTTTTCCTTACCGCTGTCGCTAAGTGCTGCTCATGGGGGTATTGTTGGGTAAATTAAAGAGCATGGTCTTCACCTGTTCTATGTGAAAAGTGCCTTGAGATGACTTTTGTTGTGATATGACGCTATATAAATAAAAATTGATTGATTGATTGATTGATTGTTGTCAGGTCAATGAAGATGAATCAGTTTGTATATTATATGTGAAATGTGTCGAGACCTCATTTTTTACGTTATATATATTTTTGTTGTGTTTTTTCTTTTTTTAGTATGTGATTTCAAGATGTTATAATAAAGATGTGGAATTTGAAGTTTGTTTTTTTTTCTCTTTTTTTGGTTTTATTTTATTATTTTTAGATTTTATTTCGTCCTGTTTTTGGTCCACAAGTTTGTCTGAAAAACATTGACGTGAACTCTGGATGAAAGCTTGAGCGTTCACGTCATGTTGAGACTTTTCACGTCAGCCTACAAGTTGCAACCCAGAAGTTATTCTTAAAAATTGCTTATAACTTATATATAAATGATCAGTAAGTGACTTATTAACCATTAATTAATGCTTATAAATCCTTTATAAACAGTGACTGATCAGAAAGTGGTGCTCAAGGATGAAACATTTGATCTGACTCAATAAATGTTTGATTTATTGAATTTTGTTAACTCAAAGAACATAAAAATGCTGAATAACAATTTTGTGCTCAAACACTCAAGTATATAAAAGGCAGTGAAGAAAAACTGGATGTATTTTATAAAAATGATTTCTTGACTCAGACCATAAAACTGGATTCATGGAAATCTTTAAGTAAAAAGAAAGCTGTTGACATGAGAGATTAATAATGACAAAATAAAACTATATGCAGATATTCGAGTATTTTGTGACAGTTTTGCAGATGTGTGTGAGGTTTGTTTTTCCTGAGTCGACTGATCGGAGCTTTTTGTAGACAAACAAAAGTTAAGTTTACAATCTGCGTTAAACTCATTGTGTTTATCCTGTAATTCTAACAAATGAGTTGAATGCGTTTCCTTCCTCGTAAAACATTTGCAAAACTGTTTGTTCAGTATTTTAAAGTGAGACTAACTTCTGATTAACAGTTGTAAAACAAGTGTAAAAGTAGCACATGTAGGGAAGAGTCATAAAGTCAATTAAATGAATTAGCAATGTCTGTTATACATGTTATATGTCTATATCTATATCTAAAGCTTGCAAACATGAATATAAGCTGTTGATCATTCCAGACCAACTGAAGCACTGGTAACTCATAAATCATGAGGTGCAGAATTGTCCAATATGACGTCACTCCTTGAGATATGGACTGCAAAAAGCTGGTTGGTTTAACACATGAGACTGAAAGGAGAGATGAAACCTTTTCTGCAGTGATTTAAGTGCTACTTTAAAGGGAACGTCTGTGTAAAAAATATAAAATCCTCCACTGAGCAGATGGATGTTTGTGTGACTCCTTGGAGGTCCTACTCTGCTCTCTGAGCTCCTTCCTCTACAGCCGGCTCTCCTTCAGCTTTGGAAACACCGAGGTTATAAGAATTCAGCTCAGTGTTCTCCTGTGGGCCTGACTTCTGCCCCCTGCTGGCCTGGAGAGACATGACAACACAGATCTAAGTTACTGCATCAGTCCTCTCTTCAGTTCAATATAAACAGGCTGAGTGCTTCATTTCAACCAGTCCTCTAAACAACAAACATGTGTTCAGTACCTTCAGGATGAAATAGATGGCAATGATGAACAACAGCAGAGTCACCGGCAGGACGACCAGTCTGATGATAAAAACTGTTGGATCTGATGAGAAACATTCAGTCATCACATTAGATCACATGACATCATGAGTACAACAGCTCCCATCAAACAGAAACATGGCATGTGCTAGAAAAGCAAACTGGACCATTGTTTTGTGTTTTGTACTATATTCTGGTCCTATATCTGTTTTTTTCAACTTTCTCTTGTTCTTCTTTGAGTCTTACCTCTAACATTACAATTAGGGAGGACCAGCATTTTCTAATCCAAGCAGAAACAAATAAATTAATCTTGGGCAAGAAAAAGCTGTTTTTAAACTTAATACGTGTATTGTTGGAAATATCACATGTATTAACATCATATGCCAACAAGAAGCTAAGTGATTATGTGTACAGGGCAAAAAAAACAATTTAGTGTTCAGTTCGTCTTTAATAAAATAAACTATTTTATGTTGAATTAGTATATTTTATCTTTAACATCCCATATGTGACCTTAATGACTCTTCAAGTGTAAACAAACTACAGGGATTACTCCCCACCAGTCAGTCAGACCCAAAGAAGACTTTTGGATGAGAGGTGAGATGTCTCGAAGAATCTCAAACAAGTGAAGTTTCCTTTGACTTAACTCTTCTGTATCTACCCAGTTTCTTACCATTATTGTGGCTTCACTGACTCGTTTGCTGTCTTTTACTTTTCACTACAACACAGTTGTTATGGTTCAATAACATTAAAGAAGCCGGGAAGGAAACAGTTTACAGTTCCTTCATCAGATTCTGCCTCAGCTCTCTGTAGGTCGCTGGGTCGGTCCTGCTGCCTGATGACTTTTTATCATGTTTTACAAACATGGAAACAAAGTCAGTGTGACGTCTCAGTTCCACTGAGCTTCACACTCTGCTTCAGTTTACCTGTGACAGTGAGAGACAGCAGACGGCTCTCAGAGGAGAAGTTATGAGAAAAAACAAAGACTTCATAAACACAGCTGTAGCTTCCTTGGTGGGCGGGGTCTGCAGCAGGAAACAGGAAGTCAGCAGAGTGATTGACAGCTGGCTGGGTGTAGTTGTATGTTGTGTTGGAGGAGGTGAAGGTGAGCTGGAAGGAGCCTCCTGGGTACTGAGGCTGGACGGAGCAGCTGATTGTGAAGTCGGAGCCCCGACGCACTTGAAACCCCTGCTGCTGGGCCCCGGAGACCCCGTTCATTGTAGAAGACACAGAGATGATTGGCTGAACCAGCAGGTCTGTAAACACAGAGAGATGATTGGCTGAACCAGCATTTTATGGGGGTTTGAAGCAATGAGCCTCCAGGAACAAGATAACTTCTCTACCCTTTAGGATGCCGTCGTCCTGGATAAGTTTACAGTTCAGTCCAATGGAAACCACTGACTATCACTGTGCCAGAGGAAGGAAAATATTACTGTCATAGATGATGTCACTGACGGACTTACCTGAGCAGAGGAGCTCCACGATGGAGGAAGAGGAACTTGATGATGCACATTCCCTCAGGGCATATCCAGACTGAACACAGTCAGATCTGATCCACCATACAGATTCCTCTAAGGAATTATTTCTCCTTCCTATTGAAACAGCAGAGCCACAGTCCAAATCTCCACAGGCTGCAGCTGCTTCCTTCAGGGTCCAGTCAGAGTCCTGCACTGGTCTCCACTTTGTTCGTTTCACCTCCAGTGTACCTGCACAGCGACTGGCTCCTCCCACCAACCTGACAGGCTCTGAACAGAAACAAGAGAGTCATCAGTAAAAGAATAAAGTGAGTTTCATTCGAACAGAAATGAAGCCAAATCAAAGCTGCAGCTCCTCTTCTACCTGAGCAGGTGAGTCCAACAGCTTTGCCAGATGAGCAGGTGCTTCTAGCTGAGTCTGATCTTCCACAGTCCAGGAGAGCAGACTCATGGCCTCCACACTGGAACTCTTTGGTCCACATTGGAGCCTCCACTTCTCCATAGAGCGCCCCCTGGAGGACTGAAGGAGCCCCACAGCTGAGCTCCCTACAGACCACCTCTGCATCCTGCTGGTCAAAGTCAGCTTCACACACTGAGGACCACGACTGGTTAAACTGGTTAAACTTAACCTCCAGTCTGCCTGAACACATAGTAGTCCCATTCACCAGCCTGACAGAGTCTGGAGAGAGAAAGATCATTAAATTCATCAGTATTAACTGCAATATTCATGCTGATAAAGATTATTTCAACTTCAAAAAAGTTATTGATAGAGAGAGAGAGAGAGAGAGAGAGAGAGAGAGAGAGAGAGAGAGCACCTTCATACCCTTACACAAGTACACAAATGTACAGAAAATATTGCAAGATGCTATTTGTTGGATTAGATTTTTTTTTAGTCTGGCACCATCTTGTGGTGGCATGAGGAATGACACCCTGGTAGACCGCAATGCTTGACCTTCTGCCCATTTTTTGTTTACCTCTGTCAGATTATTGCTTTCAGCAGTAGCAGCTAATGCTATCAGACCAAAGCTCAAACAGTGAACTGTAGTTGTTACTGCTGGTCTGAGGTCAGTCCAGGAGAGTTCAAGTGAATCACTTAAAAACCTCATACGTACAGTAAATTTAAACTCAAAATTACTCCTGCTTTCTCTTGTCGTGTGAATATCCGAGCTATACTTTTAATGCTGTGTCTGTGCGATGGTAGAGTACATTTAATAAGGTATGATCATTCATGTAACCTGATGAAGAGAGCGAGAACAAATAATATCGCCACTAGAACTCACCATCTAGTATAACACTATGGAGCAAATCTTGAGAGTGATCCAGGATGTCACTGAGGCTGCTAGACCAAGCTTGGCCCCAGGCCCTAGAGGAGTGCCTTACAAGCTCTACAAGATGTGCCCCAGTCTCCTGTGATGACTGTGGAAGATCCTCAAGTTGATCTGGAGAAGGTCTAAGGTAGTCTAGTGTTATGGAGTTTTCCATCTTTAGGGGTTACAGGTTGGAGTGACATTGGGTCAAGACGATGCCTTGAGGTCATGCTGTAATTCTTAATCTCTCCTCAAGACGTCAGTTGTCTGTGATGTTTTGGTGAAAGCAGAAACCTCTCTGATAAAGAGTATATCAGCACTGCCATGATAGGCCAAGGCCAGAGAGGACCCTTTTAGACAACAAAAATAGGTGGAATGTGTAGCCAAATAGAAACTAATGAACCGATTAGACTGATTTTTCATTTCGTAGGCCAATCTGCTTGGGTTAAATACTAACACTCTCAGAGGGCAGAGTGGGAAGAGACAGCATCCGAGTTACACCAACTTGGATGTTCGCTGTTTACAGTTCTCCTTGATCAAGTAACTTCAATAAACATTCTCAGCAATAAGACATCAAAGGTTCGTTTGTGCTTCTCTCCACTGAAGTGTTGGCCATCGCTCAAAAATATCCACAACATCTAGCAGTGGGAAATGCTGAGTCTTTGGGTTCCAAAGGTGGAAACACAAGCAACATTTAACAGCTCAAGATGATCTCAGACCTCAGCAGTGCACTTATAATGATACTGATAACTTTCAGTATTGTTCCTCAACATCTCAGAATGAACTCCTACATCAACACCTCAGTTCTGAAAGTGGAGTCCTGAGGGTCCCAGGGTGCACTGAGCATACAGGAAAAACAAACAAAACAGGCCAGCGACTGAGGGAATTTGTGGACAGAGTGCTGTTGGAAATTTTGGGACAGAAATCCTTCCAGTATACCTCAGAGGTGAACAGGGCACATTGAATGCTGCAGTCCCAACAGACTGACAACAACACTCACAAACTACACTTTGTGAAGTATCAAGACATCTTGTACCTTTCCTCCATCAATACCTGAAGTGAGATCCCAGTTTAAGGCATATTTACTTATGCTATAGACCAATAAATCGTATTTCCCTGCTATAAGACAACTTGATATCTAACTGTAACAATTCATATTTAGGTGATGCCTAAAAACTTTTAAAACTTGATGTCTTAAGATTGATTCTGATACCAGCAGATCAGTGTGGTGCTAACACATATCGCTGTTTGATTATGATGGACTCTTTGCCTACCTAAGCTGCCATTGATACTGTTACAGAGGTTGCTGGTGAAGTCGTCAATGATGTTCAGGAGGGATGAGAAGTTACTGAGCATGTACACGTGGTTTTCAACAGGATAAGAGGCGATGGCCTTTAGCTCATCCTTCTCTGCATCCGTTACACCTGGAAGAAAGAAATACTGTTAAGACTGGGCCTTAAAAAATGAGACCCACAACAAAGAAACTGTTAGGTTGATAAAATAAAAAAGTATTTCCTGTTGCTTTCTGCTCCTGAAACTGAACTGATAGGACATGCTGATGGTTGTGCATTTTAAATCTCATTAAATAGAAATCATATTTTACAACATTACTGACCATCTACCAAAGCATACCATGTGTTTTTAGCTTGACTTTCTTCCTCGTGGGTTGCCATTGATTTTAGTTTATTGTAGCTCACTATTAAAAGTAACTTTCAATGTCTTGAAACATGCTTAATTTCATTTAATTACGTAAGACATTAACAACAAATGTAGTCATTATATATTTGAAGGGTTTTTCAAGCTAACATTTTTATTTTCACAAACATGAAATATGTTCAATTCATATTAATTTCACTTCATTCTTTTGTGGTAAAATAATGTAGTTTCATAATATTGTTGCAGAATATTTCAGAGTTTATCTTTAATTTACAAACTTTTCTGAAGCTGTGCTGCTTCTTTGCTGTTCAAACTAACAAATCACCAATTGTAAGAATCACTAAGGCATATAATGGAGTTTAATAAATAGTTTCTGTTGTAATTACATGCTAACATTATTTAAGTTCATTAAACTGTTTATGTATAGCTTATGTACAGTTTAAGTATATTTTGAAGAGTATTATGGGTGGACTTTGCTAAGCTTAAGTATATAATTGCTATTATTCTGTTCTTGGGTGCTTGAATGCAGGGAAATATATTTTTATTATTTTTGACAGAGGAAAATGCTAAATGTAAGGTAGTTTTTAAAAGCACATGTTCCAGTTTTTGACTGTCCATAACATGTATACCATGTGTACATGTGATAGCTGCTAATAACGTGTGTTAAAGTTTGGGATACAACATCAAGTCATTAATGAACCAGGCTCAATGCAATGTCATTTCATTCAGTATTTTCCCTGCATCCTGTGGACTTGTGAGTACATTTGGTTTCCACAAGAAAAGTGGATTTAATTCAGTGGAATGCAAATCAAAACTTAGATACTTTACAGATTAAGTGGCCTGAAACTTGGAACACAGTAAAACGGCCACTATACCAATAGCGTAGACCTCAATGCCGGTGTCTTTCAGGTGCTGCGAGGCGAGGGATACATCGTCCTGAGACGCTCCATCAGTAATCAGGATAGCAATTTTGTGGGAGTCTGCACGCATTCCCATTTTGGGTTTAAAGTCATTATGGAGGATGTAGTTCAGAGCTTTTCCTGTATGACAGTAATAAAGAGGATTTAAAAGGTGCAGAGTTGAAAAGCTGACTGTTGCAATGACTGTTAGGTGACTGATAGTTGGAGCACTTCCACAACCTTGTTAAAAACATCTGTTTCTTTGATAAAAAGTCAAAGCTAGAAGCCTGTAGACATAAAAACTGAAAGAGAAAGTTAACTACGACTCCCAAGGTGCATTTCAGTTGGAAACATCCAATCACAGAGCTTCAAATTCTATTGTGAGACGCTCAAATCATGATGATTTTGAATGTTGTTATTGTGTTAATATAATTATTATAATCACTATCACTATAACAGCAGCAGCAATCTTTGATTCATAATATTATAGCATGATACTATATAATAATATAATATCTCAATATTAATAATCATAATAATATTACAATTATTATTATCATATTACAATTATAATTATTTTTACAATCAGACAGCGTGTTGTTAAATCACCTGTGTTGGTGCCTCCTCCTGGCTGTCGCAGGTAGGCTATGGCCCTCATCAGGGATTGTTTGGTCTGGTGGGTGTTCAGATGCCACTCGGTCATTGGGTCGTCACTGTACTGAACCAGACCTGCAGAAAACCCACAGAAATGTGTAAAACTGACACACTGACCAAGCTTTTGTTTTTAAATGATAATGAGAATAGCAATGATAATAATGAGTATGAGAATAATAATTTACATTGTGTGTTCTTGAACAGATGCATTGGTTTACTACGATTATTATTGTTATTATCTTGTTAGCATCTTTAGCTCCAACACGCATCCACACATCACATGTCTCACACACACTCATGCCTGAACAAATCTGCATATGCAAAGAAGGACCAAAGGGCTTAAAGGACCATTCCAGCAGTCCAGTCCAGTACAACTAACAGGCTAACAGGCTAATAACCCCTGAGTCTACTGTCTGACTCTGGTATATGAACGAATCTGGTGAGGCCTGAAGCCCCCGAGTGTCTCTTTGGTATTCTTCGGCATATGGGCAGCAGTTCAGCATGTACAGGAAGTATTGAGGGCAGCGATTATGTATGAGAGCTGATATCAATATCAGCAACAGCTGAGTCCAATCAGGTTGAGTCGAGTCTAGTATGAAGGTTGATGGTACTGAACGTTCAGCAGCGAACGCATAAACCTACAGTAAAAACGTGTCAGTCAGTCACCACCTGCACTGTTTAAAGCGAGCTAAATGTTGTCACACAGAAGTCAAGTGAGTTTTTAATACAGTTTAACGTTGTAATTCCCCCCTTTTTTAACGCTGACATCTAGTCTGGTGACATATAAAAGCAGAGTAGGAAGGAGAAGGTGAGGGCTTTTATTAGTTTACATACTAGTTAATAAACAAAAAGTAGTTAGAAAAGAAGAAAGGACAAGAAAATGTCTTGAGCTCCAACAAGAAGACAATTCCTCTTTCTACAGAACGACTGTAGAAAGTTGATGCTGTGGATGAACCAACATGACAAAGTTGTGCATCCCTCCTAGCTAGAATGTTTTGTTCAGAAATGCGGTGTGCTTCACAGAGTCTGTTCAGTCAGAACATCTGTCCTGCTAACTGATCCGACACGGACCTACACAGAAGGAATGTACAGTATATCTCCACCATGGAAATCAGTGTCTGGATAAAAGATTGTTTTACAAGCTGAATCATAATTACTATGAGTTATAAATGTGTGTTTCAGTGGATGAAGCACTGAATTTTAAAGTAGGTGTATCACCTGAACATTTCATTTTGAACAATTTGAGAATTCTGCAAATTAATACAAAAGCTAAAATATGTCTGCATGTTTTGGGAAATAACTGGCAGTAATGGAGGCTGTATGCAGACAGCAGTTTTTTAGCTTAAACATGTAAAACCACTGGTATGGTCCTTTTATCCTCACATCAGCCATAACCTTGACTACTCTGGTTATCATGTCCCATTTTACCGTTTTTTTTTTGCTAATTTTGAATATGGGACCTGCACCTGTATTTGAATATTTTCACATTGTGGTGTAAAGATTTTAGTATTTTAAGTACTTTATACACAAGCAGTAGTAGTAATAGTACCAGGAACAGTAGTGTTAATAGTTGTAGCAGTAAAAATATTACCGATCTGGACTTTGTCAGGGCCGATGTTGAAGTTGCTGATTATTTGAAATAGAAAGGACCTAATCTTTCCATAGTCTTCAGAGCTGATGCTCCCAGATCTGTCAACCAACAGCACGATGTCAGCCTTGGCTGTGCTTTCACACTGAGAACCTGGAGGAAAACAGAGGACTGTGGGATACAATACACAAGAGACCAAATATTGAAGCAAGACTAAGGCTGTGTCTGAAATCACTCCCTATTTACTACAAATGCACTCTATTAAACCTCCTCCATTTTAGTGTCTGAATGTTGTGTGTAAATTTGTCCAATATGTAGAGCCTCAAATGATCCACAAAGGAACAAAAAAGTAATGTTCATGTTGTGAACACTACTTCCTGCAAACAATCCCACAATGTCTAATCCAATCCATTTTATTTATATAGCACGATTTTAACAAACACAAGGTTTCCAAAGTGCTGCACAGCAAGATAAAATACACAATAAATATCACAACAGAACACAATAAAACGATGAAGGACACAATAGGATAAAAGTAATAAAATAAGATAAAATCAAATAAAATAGGATAAAAGCAAATAAAATAAATAAAATGAAATAAATAAAGTGCACTGCTCAGGCAAGGTGCAACACGCTACATGGTGTCAAAAGCCAGAGAGAAGAGGTAGGTTTTAAGAAGAGATTTAAAATGAGACAGTGAGGAGGCCTAATGTCTAATGTGCAGCGGCAAATCATTCCACAGTTTTGGAGCTGCAACAGCAAATGCTCATTCACCTCTGAGCTTAAGCCTCACTTTAGGCACTGTCAGGAGCAGCTGGTCAGCTGACCTGAGAGAGCGGCTGGGAGTGTAGAGGTGCAGCAGCTCAGAGAGGTAAGGTGGGGCTAGGCCATTCAAGGCTTTATAAGCAAATAAAATAATTTTAAAATGAATCCTAAAATGGACGGGCAGCCAGTGGAGTGAAGCTAAAATAGGTGAAATGTGCTCATACTTGCTTGTGCCAGTTAAAAGACGTGCAGCAGCATTTTGCACCAGTTGAAGACGAGCAATGGAGGACGCACTAACCCCCATATAAACTGCATTGCAGAAATCCAGCCGAGTGGTCACAAAGGTGTGGATTACTGTCTCAAAGTGCTGTCTCTGAAGGACTGGTTTAATTTTTGCCAGCTGCCTCAACTGGAAAAAGCTTGACTTCACCACAGCTTTAATCTGGCTGTCAAATGTAAGGTCTGTGTCCACTTTTACCCCCAGTTTGTGCACAGTTGGCTTGTGATACTGTGCCAAAGAACCCAGATCAACCAGGGGGGTCACAGAAGTGCCACCAAAGACCATGAATTCTGTCTTTTTTTCATTAAAATTTAGGAAGTTTAGAGACATCCAGGCTTTAATGTCATGTAAACACTCATGCAATGGCTTACCACTGTAGGAGTCTGACTTAGGGGGACACAGATATGACTGTCATCTGCATAGCAATAGCATAGCAGAAATGCCATGTTTCCTGAGAATTGAACCAAGTGGGAGTAGATAGAAGGAAAATAAAAGAGGGCTAAGCACAGAGCCCTGTGGTACCCCACATGAGGGGGGAGCAGTGGAGGACACAGAGTCATCAAGGCTGACACAGAAGGTTCGATGTGACAGGTAGGACCTGAACCATTCAAGTGCTGTGCCACTGATGCCCACCCACTGCTCCAACCGAGCAATCAGGATTTAATGGTTCACTGTATCAAAAGCTGCAGTCAAATCTAAAAGTACAAGGACAACACAGTGACCAGAGTCAGTAGTCATTAAAAACTCTTAAAAGCGCTGATTCGGTGCTGTGCAATGTTTTAAAACCAGATTGGAAAATCTCAAGAATATTTTGTTCATTTAAAAAGTCCATGAGCTGAGAATAGACAACCTTTTCTAAGATTTTAGAAAGGAAAGGCAATTTAGAGATAGGCCTGAAATTTCCCAAAACAGTAGGATCCAGCCCAGGTTTTTTTTAACAAAGGTTGCACAACAGCATGTTTAAAATGAACAGGAACCACTCCAGAGGACAGACTGCCATTAATAACTGTGAGAAAAGATGGTCCAACAGTCTGGAAAGCCTCCTTAAAAAGTCGGGGAGGGACAGTTTCATCTGGAGAACCTGAGGGCTTCAAATGACCAACAATCTCCTGAACAAAGGGCAGGGTTACAGGCTCAAATGTGTCCAACCCAGCAGAGCAGGGGACAGACACTGAAGGGTCAATGGCAGGAGGTGAAATAAGTGCTCTGGTAGAAGTGACTTTATCAGTGAAGAAGTGAAGAAATTTTTCACACACAGCCAGGGAGGCCTCAATTCCAACAGTCTGTGGTGCATTCAGAGCAGAGTTGATCACTTTAAACAACACACGAGGTTTGTGGCAGTTTAACAGGACAATATCAGAAAAGCCTCTTTTAGCCTCTTTCACAGTGGATTGGTAACGACGCCAGTAATCCCTCAACATTTGAAAAGACACTTGCAATTTGTTCTTTTTCCACTTTTGCTCAGCTCTTTGACAATCCTGCCTGGCAGCACGGGTTGTTTCCTTCAGCCAGGGCTCCGCCTCCGATTTAGTTTTATGCTGTTTGGTCTTCAATGGAGCCGCAATGTCTATGGCAGTTTGACAGGTGTCGAGAAACCATGAGTTAAGAGCCTCTGTATCCTCATACACAGATTCAGGCATGACGCAGTTCTGACTGAAGGCATCTGAGAAGTGAGCAGCAGTGGAAGGGTTGATAACTCAACTTGTGCGAGCAGCAGCGCGAGGTTTAACTGTTTGACAGCAAACAGCATCTTCAAACAGTACAGGCATTTGATCAGAGAAAAAAGCGTCACATATCTCCAGGTTAAAAACAGGCAAACCATGAGATAAAACAAGATTAAGTGTGTGACCACGTTCATGTGTAGGCCCAAGTACAGACTGCACAAGATTAAAAGAGTCAATGATGTTTAAAAAGTCCTGCACCAAAGGATTTTCAGGGCAACACACATGAATATTACAATCTCCAACGATAAGGACCTAGTCATACTTATCAGCCAAGAACACAGAAAAATCTGATAAAAAAAGTCTCTGTTGTATTTCGGAGGCCGATAAACCACAGCACACAACACCGTGTGAGAATGCCCCAGCTCAAACAGACTCAGTTCAAAGCTGGTGAAGGAGGATGACAGCGATATCTGTTTGCATTTAAAGTCACTCTTAAAAAACAGTCACAATTCCTCCTCCTCGGCCAGACGTCCGAGGAGAATTAAAATAGCAGCACTCGTCAGGCACTCGTTGGCAGTGATTCTCAGATCAAGCAGCGTTTGCCGATCATACACCAGTAGAGTGTTGACGAAATGTGCAACAAGTGTTAAAAGCAGCAGAAACACACACAACAGTTGGAGCAGCTGACGGCCCGCCTGACACACTGGTGCCATCTTGCCAATCCTCCAATGCCATGCATTGCATTTTATAAACACAAAAATTAACAGTGTGCGACTCCACAGCAGACAGTGATGATGTAAAAATGATGATTAGTGAGTGTCTAAAATCTGTAATTTCTGCTCACTATTGAATAAACTGTGTGTATTAGTGAGTAGTGAATGAGTGAACCAGGGAGGGATTTCGGACACATCCTGAAAGTCTACAGTCATGCTAACAGCACTGTGAGACTGTACACAGTGGTGTTTTGAGCTAAATGCTAACATGCTGACATTTAGCATGTATAGTGTTTACCATGTTAACCATCTTAGTTCAGCATGTCAGCACACTGACATTTAACAATTAACACCAAACAAAAAGTACAGCTGTGTCATTAGTTTTGAGACTATTTGGACATGAACCAAACTTCATCCATTCTCAGCTGCTTATCTAGGTGCTGGTCCTCCTGGGGGATCCAGAGGTGTTCCCAGACCAGATGAGATACATATAATCCCTCCAGCGTGTTCTGCACTGAAGTTTCCTACCAGTTGGATGAGCCTGAACACCTCCAAAGGAGGCGCCTATTCTCTCTTTCTCTCTTTTTACCTGTTGATTGGTGTTTACCTTCAGCCAGGAGTCCTGAAGAGAAAATCAGAAATTTCACATTTAGATTGGAGCAGAGCTGTGAACTGAACAAACACAGAGCTGTTTCTGGACATCTGGAGGCTCTAGAAGAGACAGACAGCAAGCTAGACATCTTAAGAAAAGGTTTTTGTTCTGGTCTGAATCAATGGATGAGTTTGTAAAATTTGTTCTGTTTCTTTACACACAGAAAGAAATCTAAGCGAACCAAAAATCATCGTTAAAAGCCAGGTGAGAATGTTCTCTCTTCTCATTGGTCAGATGTGTCTGGGGCGAGAGTTAGAACGTAAACACAGGAAGAAGGTCCTGAAGAAGCTCCGATCTGCCCAAATACCAAGAAGACAATGTACTTGTTTGTTAGTTCAGGTCGGACCTTGTTGATTTCACTCATCAACATCCCAGCATGCAAAGCGCTCCTGGCTACAGGAGCCATTTAGCTCAAACTTGAAGCCTTGTAGTTGTCAGATGGAGGCCACATCACGTTTCCACCACAAACACACTAAGACCACTTCCTCTAAAGGGTCTCTGTGCAGTTATTTTGGTCTGAGGACTTTTGCTGTGTTCAGGTCTGCTCAAACGGATTGAACCACGGAGGAAAACCAACCAGAATTTCTTTCAGCCAGATTGAATTACACAGCTGTCTGAAAACACTGTTAAAGTGCATTGTCAAGTAAAGCTAGACATCCACCATCTAGTTTAAAACTATGGAGCAAATCTTGAGGGAGATCAAGGATGTCACTGGGGCTGCTAGAACAAGCTCAGCCCCAGGCCCTAGAGGAGTGCCCTACAAGCTCTACAAGACGTGCCTGAGGTTCCTGCAATGCCTGTGGAAGATCCTCAAGGTGATCTGGAGAAGGGGGAAGGTAATCTAGCAGTGGAGAGTGTTGTGTGTTTGTGTTCCAAAGGTGGAGAACACAAGCAACATTTAACAGCTCAAGGCGATCTCAGACCTCAGCAGTGAACTTATAACAATACTGATAACTTTAAGTATTGTTGCTCAACAACTCAGAAGAACTCCTACTTCAACACCTCAGTTCAAAAAGTGGAGTCCTGAAGGTCCCAGGTTGCATTGAGCATACAGGAGTGGTTACTCAGCTGATCAGAGAGGTGTAGGAAGGTCACAGAGATATATCTGCTTCATTTGATTTGATTTGATTTGATTTATTGATTGGGACAGTGTGCAGTTTTAAACATAAATGATGCACTGCACCGGAGTTAGCTTGAAGCTAATTTGCATCCGTGGTCCCCCACAATCAAAACATACAACAGCACAACAACAAACAGTACAAAGCAAACAAACAAACAAAAACAATCAAACAAACAAACAAAAAAAACAGAACACACCATACAAAATACAAAGCTACACACAACAGCACCCACAATGTCAATTAAAAATTAATAATGTAAACTAGGCTCAGTGGTCACACAACAACAATCCATATTTAGGTGATGCCTAACAACTTTTAAAACTTGATGTCTTAAGATTGATTCTGATACCAGCAGATCAGTGTGGTGCTAACACATATCGCTGTTTGATTATGATGGACTCTTTGCCTACCTAAGCTGCCATTGATACTGTTACAGAGGTTGCTGGTGAAGTCGTCAATGATGTACAGGAGGGATGAGAAGTCACTGAGCATGTACACGTGGTTTTCAACAGGATAAGAGGCGATGTCCCTCAGCTCAGCCTTGTCTGCATTGTTTATACCTGGAAGAAAAAAATACTGTTAAAACTGGGCCTTAAAAATGAAACCCAAAACAAAGAAAAATATTTGGTTGGTAGAATTTTAAAAAAAGTAGTTTCATGTTGCTCTCTGCTCTTTAAAATGTACTGTCAGGGCATGCTGATGGTTGTGCATTTTAAATCCAATTAACTAGAAATCATATTTTACAACATCGCTGACCATCTGCCAAAGCATACCTTGTGTTTTTAGCTTGACTTTGTGGGTTGCCACTGGTTTTAGTTTGTTGTAGCTCACTATTAAAAGTAACTTTCAATGTCTTGAAACATGCTTAATTTGATTTAATAACTTAACTGATATTAACAACGAATGTAGTCATTATATATTTTTAAGGTCTTTCTCGCTAACATTTTCATTGTGACAAACATGAAATATCATGTTAAATTCATATTAATGTCACTTATACTTTTGTGGTAAAGTAATGTAGTTTCATAGTTGCAGATTATTTCAAAGTTTATCTTCACTTTACAAACCTTTCTGAGGCTGTGCTGCTTCCTTGCTATTCAAACTAACAAAGTCAATCACCAGTTGTAAGAACCACTGAGGCACATATTGGTATTTTGTAAATAATTTCTGTTGTAATTACATGCCAACAGTATTTACATTCATGCTACTGTTGATGTAAAGCTTATGTACAGTTTAAGTACATTTTGAAGAGTATTATGGGTGGACTTTGCTAAGCTTATGTATAAAACTGCTATTATTCTGTTCTTGGGTGCTGGACTGCAGGAACACATATTTTTATTATTTTAGACAGTGGAAAATGCAAAATTTAAGGTCGTTTTTAAAGCACATTCCACCCCCTCCCCCCAAAGAAAAAAATGCGATAAGATGTACAGCACCAGTCAAACGTTTGGACACACCTTCCTACTTACTTGAATGAGAAAGTGTATCCAAACCTTTGACTGGTGCTGTAGAGGAATCAGCAAATAAATTCAGATTGAACCAAGTTTTTGACCGTGCATAATATGTATACCATGTATACATGTGATAGCTGGTAATAATGTGTGTTAAAGTTTGGAATACAACATCAGTCAGTAATGGATCAGGCTTAATGCAGGTTCAAATAAATTTTCATTCAGTATTTTCCCTGCATCCTGTGGACTTGTGAGTACATTTGGTTTCCACAAGAAAAGTGGATTTAATTCAGTGGAATGCAAGTCAAGACTCAGATACTTTACAGATTAAGTGGCCTGAAACTTGGAACATAGTAAAACGGCCACTATACCAATAGCGTAGACGTCAATGCCGGTGTCTTTCAGGGGCTGCGAGGCAGGGGATACATCGTCGTGAGACGCTCCATCAGTAATCAGGATAGCAATTTTGTGGCAGTCTGCACGCATTCCCACATTGGGTTTAAAGTTGTTATGGAGGATGTGGTTCAGAGCTTTTCCTGTATGACAGTAATAAAGAAGCTTTAAAAGGTGCAGAGTTGAAAAGCTGACTGTTGCAATGACTGTTAGGTGACTGACAGTTGGAGCACTTCCACAACCTTGTTAAAAATATCTGTTTCTTTGATAAAAAGTCAAATCTAGAAGCGTGTAGACATAAAAACTGAGAGAGAAAGTTTACTATGACTCCCAAGGTGCATTTCAGTTGGAAACATCCAATCACAGAGCTTCAAATTCTATTGTGAGACACTCAAA
Source organism: Thunnus thynnus (assembly GCF_963924715.1). NCBI lineage: Eukaryota > Metazoa > Chordata > Actinopteri > Scombriformes > Scombridae > Thunnus > Thunnus thynnus. The sequence continues at coordinate 1,533,815 of NC_089536.1, read as the reverse complement.
TCATTATGATTTTGAATGTTGTGATTGTGTCAATATAATTATTATAATCACTATCACTATAATGAATTCAGCAATCTTTGCTTTATAATATTATAGCATGATACCATACAAAAATGTAATATCACAATATTAAGAATCATAATAGTATCACAATTATTAATATTATGATAGTAACAATAATACAAATTACCATCATTGCTCATCTAATTTCTACTGTAACTCTACCGTTTCTGGAATCAGTATGAGTCACAATGCTTTTTATTAACTTTATCTGAAGTCTCTGTTCTGAAAATGTTATTTGTTAGCAGATACAGTTTTCTTGATCAAGAGAGTGAATTTCATTCACAAATTGCTCCATACATACAATATATTCTATACTATAAATACTTATATATTCACTTTCCACCGCTGACAGACCTAAATACAGAAAGTAAATATATTTGGATCTAATCAGAGTCTCTGCCTCAGTCCCTCACAGTGTAAAGCTGGTGTGGATCAGACAGTGTGCTGTTAAATCACCTGTGTAGGTTCCTCCTCCTCTGTGTTCCAGCGTGGCTATGGCCTTCAGCAGGGATTTTTTGGTCTGGTGGGTGTTCAGCTGCCACTCCGTATTTGGGTCGTCACTGTACTGAACCAGACCTGCAGAAAACACAGAAATGTGTAAAACTGACACACTGATCCAGCTTTTGTTTTGAAATGATAATGAGAATAGCAATGATAATAATGAGTATGAGAATGATAATTTGCACTGAGTGTTCTTGATCAGATGCATTGGTTTATTAGTATTATTATTGTTATTATCACATCACATGTCTCATGCACACTCATTCCTGTGCTAATTTGCATATGCATAGAGGGAGCAAAGGACTTAAAGGACCATTCCAGTAGGACTAACAGGCTAACAGGTTAATAACCCCTGAGTCTACTGTCTGACAGTAAAAGTAATGAAAGACCAAAGGATTGGCTTATCATTTTAAAATACAAATGTGAAGTGAGATCAATACATGTTCTCTGCGACCTTTTGGACAAACATGTTCTTTTGTTATTGCTGAGGGGACCACTGGCCTTCTCTATCCTGTTTCATCCCCAAGAAGGTAAAACTCTGTGTCTTGGAGTAAACAGGACATATTAAGGGGTCAAAGGCCACATATCTTCCCTGATTTGTGTCTTTAGGTGATGTGGCTCTTAGTTAACATACATACATAACTGAAGTTTGTACGATTTGACCAATCAAAGATAATTTCTTTGTTCCTTCTCCAACTATAATATAATGGGGTTTGCTTTTTTCTCGCTGAGATGAACTGATGTAAATCTTTGTGTGTTCTGTCTTCTTATTGTACAATATTTTTTAATCTTCAACCCAGCAGAATTTTGTATATTATTTCATATGTGTGTTTTGTGTTTCAGACAATTTCCACGATATGACTCATGAACCAATCTGGTGAAGCCTGAAGCCCCCGAGTGTCTCTTCGGTATTCTTCGGCATACGGGCAGAAGTTCAGCATGTACAGGAAGTATTGAGGGCAGTGATTATATATGAGAGCTGATATCAGTATCAGCAACAGCTGAGTCCAATCAGGTTGAGTCGAGTCTAGTATGAAGGTTGATGGTACTGAACGTTCAGCAGTGAGCGCATAAACCTACAGTAAAAACGTGTCAGTCAGTCACCACCTGCACTGTTTAAAGCGAGCTAAATATTGTCACACAGAAGTCAAGTGAGTTTTTAATACAGTTTAACGTTGTGATTCCTCCATTTTTAACGCTGACATCTAGTCTGGTGACATATAAAAGCAGAGTAGGAAGGAGAAGGTGAGGGCTTTTATTAGTTTACATACTAGTTAATGAACAAAAATGAGTTAGAAAGGAAGAAAGGACAAGAAAATGTCTTGAGCTCCAACAAGAAGACAATTCCTCTTTCTACAGAACAACTGTAGAAAGTTGATGCTGTGGATGAACCAACATGACAAAGTTGTGCATCCCTCCTAGCTAGAATGTTTTGTTCAGAAATGCGGTGTGCTTCACAGAGTCTGTTCAGTCCGAACATCTGTCCTGCTAACTGATCCAACACGGACCTACACAGAAGGAATGTACAGTATGTCTTCACCATGGAAATCAGTGTCTGGATAAAAGATTGTTTTACAAGCTGAATCATAATTACTATGAGTTATAAATGTGTGTTTCAGTAGATGAAGCACTGAATTTTAAGGTAGGTGTATAACCTGAACATTTCATTTTGAACATTTTGAGAATTCTGCAAGTTAATACAAAAGCTAAAATATGTCTGCATGTTTTGGGAAATAACTGGCAGTAATGGAGGCTGTATGCAGACAGCAGTTATTTAGCTTAAACATGTAAAACCACTGGTATGGTCCTTTTATCCTCACATCAGCCATAACCTTGACTACTCTGGTTATCATGTCCGATTTATAATACGGGACCTGTGTGTGTTTCACAACGTGCTGTAAAGATTTTAGTATTTTGAGTACTTTATACACAAGCAGTAGTAGTAATAGTACCAGGATCAGTAGTGTTAATAGTTGTAGTAGTAAAAATATTACCAATCTGGACTTTGTCAGGGCCGATATCGAAGTTGCTGATTATTTGAGTTAGAAAGGACTTAATGTTTTCATAATCTTTAGAGCTGATGCTCCCAGAATCATCGACTAACAGCACGATGTCAGCCTTGGCTGTGCTTTCACACTGAGAACCTGGAGGAAAACAGAGGATTGTGGGATATAAGACACAAGAGACCAAATATTGAAGCAAGACTAAGGCTGTGTCTGAAATCACTCCCTATTTACTTCAAAGTGCAAATTTGTCCAATATGTAGAGCCTCAAATGTTCCACAATGGATCAAAAAAGTAATGTTCATGTTGTGATCACTACTTCCTGCAAACAATCCCACAATGTCATGCATTGCATTTTATAGACACCAAAATTAGCGGTGTGCGACTCCACAGCAGACAGTGATGATGTAAAAATGTGATGAAAAAAATGACGAAAAAATCTGTAATTTCTGCTCACTATTGAATAAACTGTGTGTATTAGTGAGTAGTGAATGAGTGAAAGAGGGAGGGATTTCGGACACATCCTGAAAGTCTACAGTCATGCTAACAGCACTGTGAGACTGTATATAGTGGTGTTTTGAGCTAAATGCTAACATGCTGACGTTTAGCAGGTATAATATTAATATACAAAAAGTACAGCTGTGTGATTAGTTTTGAGACTATTTGGACATGAACCAAACTTCATCCATTCTCAGCTGCTTATCTAGGTGCTGGTCCTCCTGGGGGATCCAGAGGTGTTCCCAGACCAGATGAGATACATATAATCCCTCCAGCGTGTTCTGCACTGAAGTTTCCTACCAGTTGGATGAGCCTGAACACCTCCAAAGGAGGCGCCTATTCTCTCTTTTTATCTGTTGATTGGTGTTTACCTTCAGCCAGGAGTCCTGGAGAGAAAATCAGAAATTTCACATTTAGATTGGAGCAGAGCTGTGAACTGAACAAACACAGAGCTGTTTCTGGACATCTGGAGGCTCTAGAAGAGACAGACAGCAAGCTAGACATCTTAAGAAAAGGTGTTTGTTCTGGTCTGAATCAATGGATGAGTTTGTAAACTTTGTTCTGTTTCTTTACACACAGAAAGAAATCTAAGTGAACCAAAAATCATCTCTAAAAGCCAGGTGAGAATGTTCTCTCTTCTCATTGGTCAGATGTGTCTGAGGCAGGTGTGAGAACGTGAACACAGGAAGAAGGTCCTGAAGAAGCTCCGATCTGCCCAAATACCAAGAAGACAATGTACTTGTTTGTTAGTTCAGGTCGGACCTTGTTGATTTCACTCATCAACATCCCAGCATGCAAAGCGCTCCTGGCTACGGGAGCCATTTAGCTCAAACTTGAAGCCTTGTAGTTGTCAGATGGAGGCCACATCACGTTTCCACCACAAACACACTAAGACCACTTCCTCTAAAGGGTCTCTGTGCAGTTATTTTGGTCTGAGGACTTTTGCTGTGTTCAGGTCTGCTCAAACGGATTGAACCACGGAGGAAAACCAACCAGAATTTCTTTCAGCCAGATTGAATTACACAGCTGTCTGAAAACACTGTTAAAGTGCATTGTCAAGTAAAGCTAGACATCCACCATCTAGTTTAAAACTATGGAGCAAATCTTGAGGGAGATCCAGGATGTCACTGGGGCTGCTAGAACAAGCTCAGCCCCAGGCCCTAGAGGAGTGCCCTACAAGCTCTACAAGACGTGCCCGAGGCTCCTGCAATGCCTGTGGAAGATCCTCAAGGCGATCTCAGACCTCAGCAGTGAACTTATAACAATACTGATAACTTTAAGTATTGTTGCTCAACGACTCAGAAGAACTCCTACTTCAACACCTCAGTTCAGAAAGTGGAGTCCTGAAGGTCCCAGGGTGCATTGAGCATACAGGAGTGGTTACTCAGCTGATCAGAGAGGTGTAGGAAGGTCACAGAGATCTATCTGCTTCATTTGATTTGATTTGATTTGATTTATTGATTGGGACAGTGTGCAGTTTTAAACATAAATGATGCACTGCACCGGAGTTAGCTTGAAGCTAATTTGCATCCGTGGTCCCCCACAATCAAAACATACAACAGCACAACAACAAGCAGTACAAAGCAAACAAACAAACAAAAACAATCAAACAAACAAACAAAAAAAAACAGAACACACTATACAAAATACAAAGCTACACACAACAGCACCCACAATGTCAATTAAAAATTAATAATGTAAACTAGGCTCAGTGGTCACACAGCTGATTCATCTTTAGTTGATTTTTTAATTTGGCCTTGAATGCACTGATAGAACTACAGTTCTTCATATCATCAGGTAGGGCATTCCACTGAGTGGTGGCTTTCACACAGAAAGCTGACTGCCCAAATGCAGTGTGACAAAATGGTACAATCTTGTATAGAGGATATCCTGGAGGATCTAGTAGAACTTACTGAGTGAGTGTACACAAAGTCACACTTGCTTGACCTCGCCATAGCCTATGGCTCTATACCACACAAGCTGGTGGAAACATAGATTTCCGGTATGGCTTTGAGCTGAGCTGACACAAGGGGAGTAGCTCCTTAGCTACTATACACAAAGTACACATTTAGCTATGAATAACATCGATTTTTCATTTTTAAAGCATTGCTTGTTCCTCTGTAGAAAAGTCAGGAAAGGGTAAGACTAACAATTCAAAGATCCAACAAGGAAACCCATCCAAAGAGGGGGGCATGCTGTGGTGACCACAGGGGAAATGCTGATGGTATCCTCCCTACAAGTTGAGCAGGAAAATCCTGCATAGTGCTGGCTGAAGAAATGAGGACAACACTATGGCCTATATAACTGGGCTTGAATGCTGTCAAAGACAAAAGTTGAAGCTGATGCCCCTCACTTTGACATCACTGAGGAAATGGTGTCATCTTACAGCAACACACTAAACCAGCTTGAATCCAAAGTGTGCCAGTTGCAAGAAGATAATGATTTTTTGAAAGCCAAAGTGGACTCCTTGTTGAACTGCTCATGCCGCGGCAATATGTAAATTTTTGAAGTACCAGTATCAAACAAAACTGGCCAGCAAATGATGGAATTTGTGGACAGGGTGCTGGTATAAATTTTGGGACACAAATTCTCCCAGTATACCTCAGAGGTGGACAGGGCACATTGAATGCTGCAGTCCCAACAGACTGACAATGAGAGACCAGGGTCTCCTACACTTTGTGAAGTATCAAAACATCTTGTACCTTTCCTCCATCAACACCTGAAGTGAGATCCCAGTTTAAGGCATATTTACTTATGCTATAGACCAATAAACAGTATTTCCCTGCTATAAGACAACTTGATATCTAACTGTAACAATCCATATTTAGGTGATGCCTAACAACTTTTAAAACTTGATGTCTTAAGATTGATTCTGATACCAGCAGATCAGTGTGGTGCTAACACATATCGCTGTTTGATTATGATGGACTCTTTGCCTACCTAAGCTGCCATTGATACTGTTACAGAGGTTGCTGGTGAAGTCGTCAATGATGTACAGGAGGGATGAGAAGTCATTGAGCATGTACACGTGGTTTTCAACAGGATAAGAGGCGATGTCCCTCAGCTCATCCTCTTTTGCATTGTTTATACCTGGAAGAAAAAAATACTGTTAAAACTGGGCCTTAAAAAATGAAACCCAAAACAAAGAAAAATATTTGGTTGGTAGAATTTAAAAAAAAGTTGTTTCATGTTGCTTTCTGCTCTTTAAACTGAACTGTCAGGGCATGCTGATGGTTGTGCATTTTAAATCCAATTAACTAGAAATCATATTTTACAACATCGCTGGCCATCTGCCGAAGCATACCTTGTGTTTTTAGCTTGACTTTGTGGGTTGCCGCTGGTTTTAGTTTGTTGTAGCTCACTATTAAAAGTAACTTTCAATGTCTTGAAACATGCTTAATTTGATTTAATAACTTAACTGATATTAACAACGAATGTAGTCATTATATATTTTAAAGGTCTTTCTAGCTAACATTTTCATTGTGACAAACATGAAATATCATGTTAAATTCATATTAATGTCACTTTTACTTTTGTGGTAAAGTAATGTAGTTTCATAGTTGCAGATTATTTCAAAGTTTATCTTCACTTTACAAACCTTTCTGAGGCTGTGCTGCTTCCTTGCTATTCAAACCAACAAAGTCAATCACCAGTTGTAAGAACCACTGAGGCACATATTGGTATTTTGTAAATAATTTCTGTTGTAATTACATGCCAACAGTATTTACATTCATGCTACTGTTGATGTAAAGCTTATATACAGTTTAAGTACATTTTGAAGAGTATTATGGGTGGACTTTGCTAAGCTTATGTATAAAACTGCTATTATTCTGTTCTTGGGTGCTGGACTGCAGGAACACATATTTTTATTATTTTAGACAGTGGAAAATGCAAAATTTAAGGTCGTTTTTAAAGCACATTCCACCCCCCCCCCACCCCCCAAAGAAAAAAATGCGATAAGATGTACAGCACCAGTCAAACGTTTGGACACACCTTCCTACTTACTTGAATGAGAAAGTGTATCCAAACCTTTGACTGGTGCTGTAGAGGAATCAGCAAATAAGACCAGATTGAACCAAGTTTTTGACTGTGCATAACATGTATACCATGTATACATGTGATAGCTGGTAATAATGTGTGTTAAAGTTTGGAATACAACATCAGTCAGTAATAGATCAGGCTTAATGCAGGTTCAAATAAATTTTCATTCAGTATTTTCCCTGCATCCTGTGGACTTGTGAGTACATTTGGTTTCCACAAGAAAAGTGGATTTAATTCAGTGAAACACAAGTCAAAACTCAGATACTTTACAGATTAAGTGGCCTGAAACTTGGAACATAGTAAAACAGCCACTATACCAATAGCGTAGACCTCAATGCCAGCATCTTTCAGGTGCTGCGAGGCGAGGGATACGTCGTCCTGAGACTCTCCATCAGTAATCAGGATAGCAATTTTGTGGGAGTCTGCACGCATTCCCACATTGGGTTTAAAGTTGTTATGGAGGATGTGTTTCAGAGCTTTTCCTGTATGACAGTAATAAAGAGGATTTAAAAGGTGCAGAGTTGAAAAGCTGACTGTTGCAATGACTGTTAGGTGACTGACAGTTGGAGCACTTCCACAACCTTGTTAAAAATATCTGTTTCTTTGATAAAAAGTCAAATCTAGAAGCGTGTAGACATAAAAACTGAGAGAGAAAGTTTACTATGACTCCCAAAATGCATTTCAGTCAGAAACATCCAATCACAGAGCTTCAAATTCTATTGTGAGACGCTCAAATCATTATGATTTTTAATGTTGTTATTGTATTATTATAATTATTATAATCACTATCACGATAACACATTCAGCAATGTTTTATTTATAATATCATAGCATGATACTGTGTAGTAATGTAATAATTATAATATATATATATATATATATATATATATATATATATATATAATCATAATAGTATTACAATTATTATTAATATTATGATAGTAACAATAATACAAATTACCATCATTGCTCATCTAATTTCTACTCTAACTCTACTGTTTCTGGAATCAGTATGAGAATCAGTATTTTTATTAACTTTATCTGAAGTCTCTGTTCTGAAAATGTTATTTGTTAGCAGATACAGTTTTCTTGATCAAGAGAGTGAATTTCATTCACAAATTGCTCCATACATACAATATATTCTATACTATAAATACTTATATATTCACTTTCCACCGCTGACAGACCTAAATACAGAAAGTAAATATATTTGGATCTAATCAGAGTCTCTGCCTCAGTCCCTCACAGTGTAAAGCTGGTGTGGATCAGACAGTGTGCTGTTAAATCACCTGTGTTGGTTCCTCCTCCTCTGTATGGCATGGTAGCTATGGCCTCCAGCAGGGATTGTTTGGTCTGGTGGGTGTTCAGCTGCCACTCCGTCTTTGGGTCGTCACTGTACTGAACCAGACCTGCAGAAAACACAGAAATGTGTAAAACTGACACGCTGATCCAGCTTTTGTTTTGAAATGATAATGAGAATAACAATGATAATAATGAGTATGAGAATGATAATTTGCACTGAGTGTTCTTGATCAGATGCATTGGTTTATTAGTATTATTATTGTTATTATCACATCACATGTCTCATGCACACTCATTCCTGTGCTAATTTGCATATGCATAGAGGGAGCAAAGGACTTAAAGGACCATTCCAGTAGGACTAACAGGCTAACAGGTTAATAACCCCTGAGTCTACTGTCTGACAGTAAAAGTAATGAAAGACCAAAGGATTGGCTTATCATTTTAAAATACAAATGTGAAGTGAGATCAATACATTTTCTCTGTGACCTTTTGGACAAACATGTTCTTTTGTTATTGCTGAGGGGACCACTGGCCTTCTCTATCCTGTTTCATCCCCAAGAAGGTAAAACTCTGTGTCTTGGAGTAAACAGGACATATTAAGGGGTCAAAGGCCACATATCTTCCCTGATTTGTGTCTTTAGGTGATGTGGCTCTTAGTTAACATACATACATAACTGAAGTTTGTATGATTTGACCAATCAAAGATAATTTCTTTGTTCCTTCTCCAACTATAATAGAATGGGGTTTGCTTTTTGCTCGCTGAAATGAACTGATGTAAATCTTTGTGTGTTCTGTCTTCTTATTGTACAATATTTTTTAATCTTCAACCCAGCAGTATTTTGTGTATTATTTCATATGTGTGTTTTGTGTTTCAGACAATTTCCACGATATGACTCATGAACCAATCTGGTGAAGCCTGAAGCCCCCGAGTGTCTCTTCGGTATTCTTCGGCATACGGGCAGCAGTTCAGCATGTACAGGAAGTATTGAGGGCAGCAAGTATGTATGAGAGCTGATATCAGTATCAGCAACAGCTGAGTCCAATCAGGTTGAGTCGAGTCTAGTATGAAGGTTGATGGTACTGAACGTTCAGCAGTGAGCGCATAAACCTACAGTAAAAACGTGTCAGACAGTCACCACCTGCACTGTTTAAAGCGAGCTAAATGTTGTCACACAGAAGTCAGTTGAGTTTTTAATACAGTTTAACGTTGTAATTCCTCCATTTTTATCGCTGACATCTAGTCTGGTGACATATAAAAGCAGAGTAGGAAGGAGAAGGTGAGGGCTTTTGTTAGTTTACATTCTAGTTAATAAACTAAAATGAGTTAGAAAGGAAGAAAGGACAAGAAAATGTCTTGAGCTCCAACAAGAAGACAATTCCTCTTTCTACAGAACGACTGTAGAAAGTTGATGCTGTGGATGAACCAACATGACAAAGTTGTGCATCCCTCCTAGCTAGAATGTTTTGTTCAGAAATGCGGTGTGCTTCACAGAGTCTGTTCAGTCAGAACATCTGTCCTGCTAACTGATCCAACACGGACCTACACAGAAGGAATGTACAGTATATCTCCACCATGGAAATCAGTGTCTGGATAAAAGATTGTTTTACAAGCTGAATCATAATTACTATGAGTTATAAATGTGTGTTTCTGTAGATGATGCACTGAATTTTAAGGTAGGTGTATCACCTGAACATTTCATTTTGAACATTTTAAGAATTCTGCAAATTAATACAAAAGCTAAAATATGTCTGCATGTTTTGGGAAATAACTGGCAGTAATGGAGGCTGTATGCAGACAGCAGTTATTTAGCTTAAACATGTAAAACCACTGGTATGGTCCTTTTATCCTCACATCAGCCATTACCTTTGACTACTCTGGTTATCATGTCCCATTTTACTGCTCTTTTGCTAATTTATAATACGGGACCTGTGTGTGTTTCACAACGTGCTGTAAAGATTTTAGTATTTTGAGTACTTTATACACAAGCAGTAGTAGTAATAGTACCAGGAGTAGTAAAAATATTACCGATCTGGACTTTGTCAGGGCCGATGTTGAAGTTGCTGACTGTTTGATTTAGAAAGGACTTAATGATTGCAAAGTTTTCAGGGCTGATGCTTGAGGATTCGTCAACCAACAGCACGATGTCAGCCTTGGCTGTGCTTTCACACTGAGAACCTGGAGGAAAACAGAGGATTGTGGGATATAGGACACAAGAGACCAAATATTGAAGCAAGACTAAGGCTACCATTTGGATGAGCCTGAACACCTCCAAAGGAGGCGCCTATTTTCTCTTTCTCTCTTTTTACCTGTTGATTGGTGTTTATCTTCAGCCTGGAGTCCTGGAGAGAAAATCAGAAATTTCACATTTAGATTGGAGCAGAGCTGTGAACTGAACAAACACAGAGCTGTTTCTGGACATCTGGAGGCTCTAAAAGAGACAGACAGCAAGCTAGACATCTTAAGAAAAGGTGTTTGTTATGGTCTGAATCAATGGATGTCATGATAAACTTATTTCTGTTTCTTTACACACAGAAAGAAATCTAAGCGAACTGAAAATCATCATTAAAAGCCAGGTGAGAATGTTCTCTCTTCTCATTGGTCAGATGTGTCTGGGGCGGGAGCGAGAACTTAAACACAGGAAGAAGGTCCCGAAGAAGCTCCGATCTGCCCAAATACCAAGAAGACAATGTACTTGATTGTTAGTGCAGGTTGGACCTTGTTGATTTCACTCATCAACATCCCAGCATGCAAAGCGGTCCTGGTTACGGGAGCCATTTAGCTCAAACTTGAAGCCGTGTAATTGGTCAGATGGAGGCCACATCATGTTTCCACCACAAACACACTAAGACCACTTCCTCTAAAGGATCTCTGTGAAGTTATTTTGGTCTGAGGTCGTGTGCTGTGTTCAGATCTGCCCAAATGAAATGAACTAAGGAGGAAAACCAACCAGAATCTCTTTCAACTAGACTGAACTACACAGAACTACACAATATACACTGTAGAGCATTGTCAAGTTAAGCTAGCTGCTGATATAGCCATGGCTAGTCTTAGCTAAAGCTAAATGAAGTTACTTTTTCCCCATGAGCTGTTATCTGTAAAATAATATGTAAACTTTGGACCAAGATCTTGGTAAATGAGTTTGTTATTCCAGCTAAATCCAAACATGATGGAGACAAATAAGACAGTTAAACTACTGCTAAAGGTAGCTTAGCTTAGCTTAGTTTAGCAGAGTAGCAGTAACTTTCACCTGAGCTGTTAAATCAAGTGGAATTCATGTGATTTTATTTTTGTTGCGCTATGTGTAAATGTATTAAAATGTACATTTATTATACCTGTTTCAATTTAATTTTACAGTGGAAGACACAGTAAAACCAATATTTTCATCATACAATATGAATTATAAATACAATAAAGTTTATTTTCTATGAATAAAGAGAGCTGGATGAAACATGACATTTTTATAGATATTACATGTTTCCTTCACATTCCTGCAGATTGTGTAAAGGTAGACTGCAGGTATACTACTGAGGTATTATTTTTGGGTGAAATAATCCTCGTAAAAAGACAACAACAGAAAAAAAAATGATGGAACAACAAACGTCTCTCTTTGCCTGGTCAGCCTGAAACTTTAAGACCTTTTTTCTTGACCTCACTGCTTCTACTTTCTGCTTCTTTGAAGAGCAGCAGATGAGATGAACACATGAACACAAGCTCAACAAACGCTTCATACAGAGTTAAAGGAAAACTAACATGTTGGTTTGTTTCCTGTCTGATCATCTGACTGCTCATGTTTTTGACCTATCAGACGTCTTTTTAGTGATGTCACCATGTTCACAGATCTCAGATATTAAAGGCCCCATGAAATGAAGTTAGACCATCTTAAGCTTCTGTATGTGATGTATATCCCAGTGAATATTTGAGTGGTGTACAGTTACAAGAGGGGTTTAAATCAAATCCTTTGCATTTGATTGGACTGCTAAACAGTGGGCGGGGCTTTGAGTTTAGCCTGATATGCAGTTTCAGAAAGTGTCACCTGTTGTTAGATCAGCAGAAGGATGAGGGAGAAATGAATGAATTATGTGAGGTGAAAGCAGCTTTTTCTCTGACAGGCATGGTGGGGTCTGGTCGGTGCTACTTCTGTGTCAGCCACATACACTCCTCACACAGGAAGGGTTTTTTTTATTGATTATACTGATCATTCTGCCAGTTAAACCCCCACTGTCACTACTCCAAGTGAAGAAAATTCCTCCAGACAACAACAAGTTCCCCAAACCAGCCAAACACACTCCAACAAGCAAACCTCCAAACTAACTGTCAGGAGGGAAACTGACAACAAATAAGGAAAACAACAACACCAAATCTCCGTCTGGAAGCAGGTGAAACAACAGGCAGAAGTCCCGGTTTGAACTAATATCACAGAAAGCAAACAGGAGTCGAGAAAAGAATCTCCGTTTTTCAATTGGTTCAATGGCTGGTGTTCCCCACCAGAGAGGCTCCCTGCCCCAGTGTGTACGCACAGGCTGACGCGCAGTGGTGACACTTCATGTCTGTGACACATTGCACAGATACAAACATTTGAAACCATAGTGAAAGATGTAATGTTGCTGCTATGATGTCAATATGACTATCAAATGATCATTTTCCCTGTCTAACTTTGCTGAGAACCGCGCGCATCACGCCCCGAATCTCAAGATGACGCACTGCAGCAGCAGCACGTGACATGCGCGTGACACGCTCTGCTCACGCGGGCTGTGTGGCTGCTCTAATCTGTTAATATGGGCGCCGAAATGAAAAACAAGAGGTTCCACGACACACACGCGCTGCTCACGCATCCAGTGTGTCCCAGATGTAAGACCTCAGCCACATTGCTATGGAAATGAAAACAAAGGTTTTTCCTACTGATATCCAAACACACATCTCTCCCTATTGCATATCAGCATCATGATGTGCTGCTGTGTGCATGCGTGCTTATATTCCTCACATTGTGAGGATATAAATCTTCACAGTCACATTGTGGGGACTCACTTCCCTTTTGTGGAAAAAAACTCAAGTTCCCATAACATAAATCATTAAATCTTAAAATGAAGACTCTGTTTAAAGGATTTTGATTGTTTTAACAATCTTTAAGCAATGACAAGTGGAAACTTTTAGGGGTTAAGTGTGAGAAAAAGTTTGACAGAGTTACAGGAAGCGGCTCAAACACGTATATTTGATAGAAGAAAAAAATTTAAAAAGTGTTTCGCAACAGTCAGTCCTATATGTGACAAGAAATGCTCTTGCATTGCCATGGTAACAGAAGTGTACTCTGTAATCTCACATCAGATGCTAATCAGTTTGTCCTTAAACACTTTCCTGTCACAGAAAAACCTCTCAACTTCATTTTGTTCCCATTAAAACAAATTGTTTTCTGTCATTGAGGAAGTTTGCAGCTGATTTAAAGGAACATTTGAGAGGATTAAAACATGTTTTGTTTGTTTTTAAATGTCATGTCAATAGTTTTTATTATTAACCCTGTAAAGCCTAAATATAGAAAAAAATGAGCAAACTTTTTTTTCACCTCTCAGATGTTGTTGTAGGCCTCTGATGCAGAAATTAAATGGTTTTAGGACAGCTAAAAGTGATTGTTGTAATATTGCAACAGTGGACCTTACAGGGTTAAAAGGAACAAAAAAAGTCTTAAAAAAGGTTAGGTATGGTATGTCTCCAGGAAATTAATGTCTATGTAATGTCCCTAAAAGTGACAATGTGTGTGTGTGTGTGTGTGTGTGTGTGTGTGTGTGTGTGTACTTGTGTTCCTCATGTTGTGGGGACATAAATTCTGCTGGACTGGACAGCTTCCAGGTGTGAATGTGCAACTGTGTGAATGTGATCAGTGTGTTCCTGAAACAGACAGCATTGCTCTCAGTGAAACCCTCCTGAATAAATAAAGGTGGAAAAAAAACAACAGAGTGGCTCATAAAGAGTTGTCTGTAACAGACAGTCTCACCCACTTAAAGCAGTGATTGGTCAGGTGTGTGCAGGTGTGAAAGTGGCTTGAACTTCACTTGTCAACTACGTCTGTCAGGTTTCATGTCACCATCAGAGTGCAACACTGTGAATGTCTTCCAGGAGAAACTGTGTGATGTGTATTTTGTATATGTGCATCAGTATGTATGTATAAGTACACATATAACTTTCCTGTAGCTCCTGATGCTTTCATGTAAATGTTTACTGGCCTACACTGTTATATGGAAGCTCTTTTATGTCAGATTACAGCAACAAAATAACACATCAAATGATTAAAACACATCAAATAATGTAAAATCCAAACATCCTAAATAAACAGCTCCAACAATCCACAGTCACCCATCTGATAATGAACACAGAGGTAGAATAATAAAAAGTCACTTATTAAATGAGAAAAGTCCAAAAAAGAACCTCCTCACAAATGAGGAGCTGGCCTGTCAATCAAACTGCCTTCAAAGTCCCTCCCTGTTCTTCTTAATATACCCACAGTCCCTGCAAGGTGACGGTCACGTGACCCACAAACACAGCCTGAAGACGTCAGCAGGATTTTACATTTATATGCTTTGAATTTTCATTATTAGATGATGAACACATGAATTATTGGTTTGTTATTAGAAGTTAAAGTGATAAAACTCATTACAGCAAGTATCAGAACTTTTACTGAACACACTTCACTACATTTTACTGACCATGTTGACTTTTACTGCAGTTTTCAAAGCTGCTGTTTGACTTGAACTCAGTATTTTTACATTACAGCAGAGTCTTACCTGAGCTCCACAGCAGCAGCAACAGCATCAGCAGGTGATCCATGTCCAGGTAGACGTCCGTCTCCGTCTCTGTGTCGTCTCTCTCTGCTCGTCTGTTGGACTCATCGTGTCTTTTTATATTAATCAGATGTGGTGTTTCCTCTGAATCCTTTATCTCCTTATCAGCTTCATGTGCTTTCTGACAGGACGCTGCAGGCTGAAATGACTCTGAGCGGCTTCATCATGTGACTGACAGCTAAAGTAAATGAAGGACGTTTATCCAACGCACCTCTCATTCATACACACTCCAGCCTGTTATTTGCACTGGGGATGGGGGGGCTTCCATTTAGAAAGGTTGGACCAACCAACTAAAACTTGATGCTCACATGTGGTTTGGATCGCCATGACAACACGCAACCAATCATGACAGCTCATTTGGCTTGTAAGGATCAGAGCTATTAATATATTGATTGACAGTGAGATGGACCAATCAGCGAGTCTGAGGATAAACTCACTGATGAGCAGCTGAGATTATACTGCTGTTACCGTGGCAACATCACAGCAGTTATTGCGACATACAGCAGTGACTGCTGCAGAGTTGTTTGTGTGTTTTCTGTTTTTTTAAATTTTATTTACTGTTCTTTTTATTGAGTGCAACATAAGTGATTAACACAAAAACACATATGACACGGGACAGTACAAACAAAACAACAAGAAGGAAAAATAATAAATACAAACAAAATATTGGCTTAATACTAGATGCATGTGTGTGTGTGTGTCAGGTGGGGAGGGGGGTCTGAGGGATGAAGATGCGACAGGGTGAAACTAGTATGGGTCGAGACAGATTTAAAAAATCTTTTATTTATGATTTATTTTATAGTTTGTTTGTTTGTCTGTCCATACTCCCCTTTCTCTCCTCCCCCATCCTTTTTCTCTCCTGCTTCAGGCCTCCAGGCCCGTAGGAGGTTTCTGGCCTGTTGCAGGTCAGATCCCCTCTAGAACAGCCCCAAACCTACAGGAGGGGTCTGTTCATTTGGGTTTGAGGAGCAACTTTCTATCTGAAGGAGGGTTAAACAGCAATCAGGCCCTCAGACACCAAGCTGGGTGTCTTTTCTGGGGTGTTTTCCAGGAAGCAGGTTTAGTGCAAACTCTGAATTTCTTCACCCTGAGATGAGGGAAACTCTGGGTTTTCAGTTTCAGAAAGAGATGTAACTTAAACTCTCAGTCAGGTATTGCTGTAACTGACTCAGTAAATCTAACCCAGCAAACATTTGTTGGACAGTGATGTTGTGTCCCTGACCAAAAATGGTTCTGATCCGAGTCCAAAAACAGCAACATGTACATGAAACACAAGTCAAATTGCTTTTTAGTGGACATGTGCATATATTTGGAATATAGATATCCATGTTTAAGCGTCAGTTTCAGCTTGGATGTTCAGTTTCTGTTAAAATCTGAACTTTTTCTCCGTTTGGGTTATTTAGGGTCTGGATGATGAGAGTCAGGAGAGGGGGAAGCTGCTGAGCACGTACAACCTACGACGAGGATGGAGAAGCTCTACAGACCTACTCTGTCACTGTGAGTCATCACTGCAGAGTATGACAGTATATGCTACTTTAACAAGAACCTCCAGCTTCTTACTCTGAGTAACGCTTCCTACATGAACACAGATGGAACACTTTTGGTTCATTCACATGAGATTTCTGTATTTCTGTTTTTTAATGATCATGTGTGTTCTTGTGGGGATGAATATTTAACGATATAATGAGATACTTAAGATTTGAAACCAACCAATACGAGGCTTTAAAAAATGTGCTTCTGGTTATTTCCCCCAAAATTCAGATTTTCTACCATCCATATTGTTAACAAGCTCATTGTTCTTGTTTTATACCAGTTTTCACAAAAAAGTGTTGGACAAATTAGAGTTTTGACCAGATGATGGCGCTAGATGAAACAAACTTATTATGATTTATTTTGAGGAAAACATGAATGTTTGAACCACATTTGGTGGCAATTTGTTTAATAGTTGTTGAGATATTTCACTCAAAACTACAGGTGGACTGACTGAGAGATGCACCCTGCAGTCATGTTGCTGTCAGGGATAAAACACACTAGGTTTCACACAAAATAATTCTTAAAATATAAAAGTGATCAATATACAATTATTTTCACCCTGATTTATGTACCTTTACATCAACACATTTCCTGTTAAAAGAGGACTCTGATCAAACTGCTGACGTCCAACCTGTCTGATTATTTAAATAATTTACGAGCTGTTTGACAGCCTTCTGCACACGATCAGGGATATAACTGCAGAAATACAAAATGTTTTTAGGTAAATGTTAAGATTTTGAGTCCAGTTTGTGTTCAGATACTGACCTGATTAAACATATGAAGTATCGACCATAACGTAAAAAAATCATCTGGATTCTTTAACTAAGGTGGAAAACCACCAGATCCTCATGATCAATAAGGTTAATAGATGAAACTATATAACTAAATATAATGACTTTCGGTGTGTGAAGTCACAGGCCCAACAAAATGGTGCCCCGTGTGAGGCAAAGTATTGTTGGCAATTATTCATAATTGTGCAATATTAATTTCAGTATAATTTTGGAAAATTATTTTTTTCTCAATAAAAAAAATCTGGAATCTAAAACCTTTAGACTATCCAAAAGCCTTTATATTCACTATTCACTATTTTTTAATTAACACTAAGTGTGCAGATTCACCAGTGACACCACACCTTGTTTTATCCCATTTTTCTTTTATTAGTTGCATTATTGCAGTGTAGTAAAACAGTTTTGAGCAGAATGTTTTCACATCTGTCTGTTGTGCTCAGAAACACTGTAACATTTAATATTAGAGCTTTTTTAATGCAAGAAATGATCAAAGTCACATTATCTGGTCCACAGCAACACATTTTTTTAATGTTTTTCTTGATTTGATTCTGTGTAACAACAGAGACCATCAGTGCAATGCAGACGTCAGAGTGTCCTTAAACGCACCAACAGGGAGGGTTTTCAGAGTCGCCTCTGATCACAACCTCAGTGCTCTGTGGTGATAATGAACCTTTGACAACAAATGTTTGAACTGTTCTGATTACACACATCAGGCAGAGTGTTTGAAACATAAAGTCAAAGATTACTGCTCAAATGAAATGAAAATACTTTGCACTGATGTTTTTCCAGTTTTATTCATTCTTGTTGTCAGGTCAATGAAGATGAATCAGTTTGTATCATATATGTGAAATGTGTTGAGACCTCATTTACGTTATATATATTTTTGTTGGGTTTTTTTGTATGTGATTTTAAGATGTTATAATGAAGATGTGAAATTTGAAGTTTGTTTTTTTTTCTCTTTTTTTGGTTTTATTTTATCTTTATTAGATTTTATTTCATAAACACTGACTTTCATAAACATTGACATTGACTCTGGATGAAAGCTTGAGCGTTCATGTCATGTTGAGACTTAATTAGGAGTCAGAAAGAATTTTCATGTCAGCTTCCTACTTGCAACCCAGAAGTTATCCATAATAATGGCTTATAACTTATATATAAATGATCAGTAAGTGAATTATTAACCATTAATTAATGCTTATAAATCCTTTATAAACAGTGACTGATCAGAAAGTGGTGCTAAAAGATGAAACATTTGATCTGACTCAATAAATGTTTGATTTATTGAATTTCGTTAACTCAAAGAACAAATATAAAAAAGAGAAAATTACACGTCAGCTGAATAACACAATTTTTATCCTCAAACACTCAAGTATATAAAAGGCAGTGAAGAAAAACTGGATGTATTTTATGAAAATGATTTCTTGACCATAAAACATTAAAGTAAAAAAGTTATAATTGTTGACGTGAGAGATTAATAATGACAAAATAAAAGTATATACAGAAAATCGAGTATTTTGTGACAGTTTTGCAGATGTGTGTGAGGTTTGTTTTTCCTGAGTCGACTGATTGGAGTTTTTTGTAGACAAACAAAAGTTAAGTTTACAATCTGCGTTGAACTCATTGTGTTTATCCTGTAATTCTAACAAATGAGTTGAATGCGTTTCCTTCCTGGTAAAACATTTGCAAAACTGTTTGTTCAGTATTTTAAAGTGAGACTATCTTCTGATTAACAGTTGTTAAACAAGTGTAAAAGTAGCACATGTAGAGAAGAGTCATAAAGTCAACTAAATGAATCAGCAATGTCTGTTATACATGTTATATGTCTATATCTATATCTAAAGCTTGCAAACATGAATATAAGCTGTTGATCATTCCACACCAAGTGAAGCACTGGTAACTCATAAATCATGAGGTGCAGAATTGTCCAATATGACGTCACTCCTTGAGATATGGGCTGCAAAAAGCTGGTTGGTTTATCACATGAGGCTGGAAAAAGAGATGAAACCTTTTCTGCAGTGATTTAAGTGCTACTTTAAAGGGAACGTTTGTGTAAAAAATATAAAATCCTCCACTGAGCAGATGGATGTTTGTGTGACTCCTTGGAGGTCCTACTCTGCTCCCTGAGCTCCTTCCTCTTCAGCCGGCTCTCCTTCAGCTCTGGAAACACCGAGGTTATAAGAATCCAGCTCAGTGTTCTCCTGTGGGCCTGACTTCTGCCCCCTGCTGGCCTGGAGAGACATGACAACACAGATCTAAGTTACTGCATTACTCCTCTCTGCAGTTCAATATAAACAGGCTGAATGCTTCATTTCAACCAGTCCTCTAAACAACAAATATGTGTTCAGTACCTTCAGGATGAAATAGATGGCAATGATGAACAACAGCAGAGTCACCGGCAGGACGACCAGTCTGATGATAAAAACTGTTGGATCTGATGAGAAACATTCAGTCATCACATTAGATCACATGACATCATGAGTACAACAACTCCCATCCAACAGAAACATGGCATGTGCTAGAAAAGCAAACTGGACCATTGTTTTGTGTTTTGTACTATATTCTGGTCCTATATCTGTTTTTTTCAACTTTTTCTTGTTCTTCTTTGAGTCTTACCTCTAACATTACAATTAAGGAGGACCAGCATTTTCTAATCCAAGCAGAAACAAATAAATTAATCTTGGGCAAGAAAAAGCTGTTTTTAAACTTCATACATGTATTGTTGGAAACATCACCTGTATTAACATCATATGCCAACAAGAAGCTAAGTGATTATGTGTACAGGGCGAAAAATAAACTATTTTATGTTGAGTTAGTATATTTTATCTTTAACATCCCATATGTTAATGACTCTTCAAGTGTAAACGAACTACAGGGATTACTCCCCACCAGTCACTCAGACCCAACGAAGACTTTTAGGATGAGAGGTGAGATGTCTCGAAGAATCTCAAACAAGTGAAGTTTCCTTTGACTTAACTCTTCTGTATCTACTCTGTTTCGTACCATTATTGTGGCTTCACTGACTCGTTTGCTGTCTTTTACTTTTCACTACAACACAGTTGTTATGGTTCAATAACATTAAAGAAGCCGGGAAGGAAACAGTTTACAGTTCCTTCATCAGATTCTGTCTCAGCTCTCTGTAGGTCGCTGGGTTGGTCCTGCTGCCTGATGACTTTTTATCATGTTTTACAAACATGGAAACAAAGTCAGTGTGATGTCTCAGTTCCACTGAGCTTCACACTCTGCTTCAGCTTACCTGTGACAGTGAGAGACAGCAGACGGCTCTCAGAGGAGAAGTTATGAGAAAAAATATAGACGTCATAAACACAGCTGTAGTTTCCTTGGTGGGCGGGGTCTGCAGCAGGAAACAGGAAGTCAGCAGAGTGATTGACAGCTGGCTGGGTGTAGCTGTATGTTGTGTTGGAGGAGGTGAAGGTGAGCTGGAAGGAGCCTCCTGGGTACTGAGGCTGGATGGAGCAGCTGATGGTGAAGTCGGAGCCCCGATGCACCTGAAACCCCTGCTGCTGGACCTCGGAGACCCCGTCCATGGTAGAAGACATAGAGATGATTGGCTGAACCAGCAGGTCTGTAAACACAGAGAGAAAATTGGCTGAACCAGCATTTTATGGGGGTTTGAAGCAATGAGCCTCCAGGAACAAGCTAACTTCTCTACCCTTTAGGATGCCATCATCCTGGATAAGTTTACAGTTCAGTCCAATGGAAACCACCGACTATCACTGTGACAGAGGAAGGAAAATATTACTGTCATCGATGATGTCACTGATGGACTTACCTGAGCAGATGAGCTCGACGATGGAGGAAGAGGAACTTGATGATGCACATTCCCTCAGGGCATATCCAGACTGAACACAGTTAGATCTGATCCACCATACAGATTCCTCTAAGGAATTATTTGTCCTTCCTATTGAAACAGCAGAGCCACAGTCCATATCTCCACACACTGCAGCTGCTTCCTTCAGGGTCCAATCAGACCACTGCACTGGTCTCCACTCCGTTCGTTTCACCTCCAGTGTACCTGCACAGCAACTGGCTCCTCCCACCAACTTGACAGGCTCTGAACAGAAACAAGAGAGTCATCAGTAAAAGAATAAAGTGAGTTTCATTAGAATAGAAATGAAGCCAAATCAAAGCTGCAGCTCCTCTTCTACCTGAGCAGGTGAGTCCAACAGCTTTGCCAGGTGAGCAGGTGCTTCTATTTGAGTCTGATCTTCCACAGTCCAGGAGAGCAGACTCATGGCCTCCACACTGGAACTCTTTGGTCCATATTGGAGCCTCCACTTCTCCATAGAGCGCCCCCTGGAGGACTGAAGGAGCCCCACAGCTGAGCTCGCTACAGACCACCTCTGCATCCTGCTGGTCAAAGTCAGCTTCACACACTGAGGACCACGACTGGTTAAACTGGTTAAACTTAACCTCCAGTCTGCCTGAACACATAGTAGTCCCATTCACCAGCCTGACAGAGTCTGGAGAGAGAAAGATCATTAAATTCATCAGTATTCACTGCAATATTCATGCTGATAAAGATTATTTCAACTTCAAAAAAGTTATTGATAGAGAGAGAGAGAGAGCACCTTCATACCCTGACACAAGTACACAAATGTACAGAAAATATTGCAAGATGCTATTTGTTGGATTAGAATATTTCTTAGTCTGGCACCATCTTGTGGCAGCATGAGGAATGACACCCTGGTAGACCCCAATGCATGACCTTCTGCCCATTTTTTGTTTGGTTTCAGGAGTAGCAGCTAATGCTATCAGACCAAAGCTCAAACAGTGAACTATAGTTGTTACCACTGATCTGAGGTCAGTACATCTGATCATCTGCTAACACTGTGTTAATGTGAATCACTTAAAAACCTCATACATACAGTATATCAAAACTCAAAATTACTCCTGCTTTCTCTTGTAGTGTGAATATCCGAGCTATACTTTTAATGCTGTGTGTCTGTGCGACGGTAGAATACATTTAATTAAGCATGGTCATTCTTTGTAACATTGGCAGGGGCGTTTGCGGCAGACCCCTTCAATTCCACCAAGAAACTACTTGCACAGGAGCGAAACGGTCACCTGGCATGCTTCAACGAGATGAACTGACTGGTACCTCAAAAACACGTGCAGCGAAGGAGAGAGGGAACAACACCTGGGAGAAGGCAGGGCTTCGATATCTCCACTAGAAATCAGCATCTAGTTTAAAACTATGGAGCAAATCTTGAGGGAGATCCAGGATGTCACTGGGGCTGATAGAACAAGCTTGGCCCCAGGCCCTAGAGGAGTGCCCTACAAGCTCTACAAGACATGCCTGAGGCTCCTGCAATGCCTGTGGAGGATCCTCAAGGTGATCTGGAGAAGGTCTAAGGTAGGCTAGCAGTGGGGAGTGCTGTGTCTTTGGGTTCCAAAGGTGGAAAACACAAGCAACCCTGAACAGCTCAAGATGATCTCAGACCTCAGCAGTGAACTTATAATGATACTGATATCTTCCTGATGGTGTAACTCAGAAGAACTCCTACATTAACACCTCAGTTCAGAAAGGGAAGTCCTGAAGGTCCCAGGGGGCACTGAGCATACAGGAGTGGTCACTCAGCTGATCAGAGAGGTGTAGGAAGGTCACGGAGACCTGTCTGCTATAAGGCTGGACCTCGCCAAAGCCTATGGCTCTATACTACACAAGCTGGTGGAAACATGGACTTCCAGTACAGCTTTGAGCTGAGCTGACACAAGGGGAGTAGATGATCAGTGTGTTATTAATATATATCACAGTTTGATTATGATGGACTCTTTGTTTACCTAAGCTGCTGTTGGTACTGTTACAGAGGTTGATGGTGAGGTTGTTGATGATGTTCAGAAGAGATGAGAAGTGACTAAGCATGTACACGTGGTTTTTAATAGGGTCTGAGGCGATGACCCTCAGCTGAGCCTCCTTTGCATTCCCTACACCTGAAAGAAAAAATACTGTTAAAACCGTGCCTTAAAAAATGATTCTGTTCTTGGGTGCTGGAACGCATGAACACATATTTTTATTATTTAAGACAGTGGAAAATGCAAAATATAAGGCAGATTTTAAAGTGCATGTTCCAAATATTCCCCCCGAAAATGTGCGAAGATATAAAATACCAGTCAAATGTTTGGACACACCTTCCCACTCACTTGAATGAGAAAGTGTGACCAAACCTTTGACTGGTGCTGTAGAGGAATCAGCAAATAAGTTCAGATTGAACCACCTTCTTGGGTGCTGGAATGCAGGGAAATATATTTTTATTATTTTTGACAGAGGAAAATGCTAAATGTACGGTAGTTTTTAAAGCGCATGTTCCAGTTTTTGACCATACATAACATGTATAATGTGTAAATGTGATAGTTGGTAATAATGTGTTAAAGTTTGGAATACAACATCAGTCAGTAATGGACCAGGCTCAATGTAACGTCAAATAAATTTTCATTCAGTATTTTCCCTGCATCCTGTGGACTTGTGAGTACATTTGGTTTCCACAAGAAAAGTGGATTTAATTCAGTGGAACGCAAGTCAAAACTCAGATACTTTACAGATTAAGAGGCCTGAAACTTGGAACATAGTAAAACGGACACTATACCAATAGCGTAGACCTCAATGCCAGTGTCTTTCAGGTGCTGCGAGGCGAGGGATACGTTGTCGCTGGACTCTCCATCAGTAATCAGGATAGCAACTTTGTGGGAGTCTGCACGCATTCCCACATTGGGTTTAAAGTTGTTATGGAGGATGTGGTACAGAGCTTTTCCTGTATGACAGTAATAAAGAGGATTTAAAAGGTGCAGAGTTGAAAAGCTGACTGTTGCAATGACTGTCAGGTGACTGATAGTTGGAGCACTTCCACAACCTTGTTAAAAATATCTGTTTCTTTGATAAAAAGTCAAATCTAGAAGCGTGTAGACATAAAAACCGAGAGAGAAAGTTAACTATGACTCCCAAGGTGCATTTCAGTTGGAAACATCCAATCACAGAGCTTCAAATTCTATTGTTAGACGCTCAAATCATTATGATTTGGAATGTTGGTATTGTATTATTATAATTATTATAATCACTATCACTATAACAGCAGCAGCAACCTTTGATTCATAATATTATAGCATGATACTATATAATAATGTAATATCTCAATATTAATAATATAATAATATTACAATTATTATTATCATATTACAATTATAATTATTATTACAATCAGACAGCGTGTTGTTAAATCACCTGTGTTGGTGCCTCCTTTTGGCTGTTGCAGCTTGGCCATGGCCTCCAGCAGGGATTGTTTGGTCTGGTGGGTGTTCAGCTGCCACTCCGTCTTTGGGTTGCTACTGTACTGAACCAGACCTGCAGAAAACACACAGAAATGTGTAAAACTGACACACTGACCAAGCTTTTGTTTTTAAATGATAATGAGAATAGCAATGATAATAATGAGTATGAGAATAATAATTTGCATTGTGTGTTCTTGAACAGATGCATTGGTTTATTACAATTATTATTGTTATTATCTTGTCAGAATCATTAGCTCCGACACACATCACATGTCTCACGCGCACTCATGCCTGAACAAATCTGCATATGCAAAGAAGGACCAAAGGGCTTAAAGGACCATTCCAGCAGTTCTGTCCAGTAGAACTAACAGGCTAACAGGCTAATAACCCCTGAGTCTACTGTCTGACTCTGGTATATGAACGAATCTGGTGAGGCCTGAAGCCCCTGAGTGTCTCTTCGGTATTCTGCGGCATACGGGCAGCAGTTCAGCATGTACAGGAAGTGTTGAGGGCAGTGATTATGTATGAGAGCTGATATCAGTATCAGCAACAGCTGAGTCCAGTCAGGTTGAGTCGAGTCTAGTATGAAGGTTGATGGTACTGAACGTTCAGCAATGAGCGCATAAACCTACAGTAAAAACGTGTCAGACAGTCACCACCTGCACTGTTTAAAGCGAGCTAAATGTTGTCACACAGAAGTCAAGTGAGTTTTTAATACAGTTTAACGTTGTAATTCCTCCATTTTTATCGCTGACATCTAGTCTGGTAACATATAAAAGCAGAGCAGGAAGGAGAAGGTGAGGGCTTTTATTAGTTTACATACTAGTTAATAAACAAAAAGTAGTTAGAAAAGAAGAAAGGACAAGAAAATGTCTTGAGCTCCAACAAGAAGACAATTCCTCTTTCTACAGAACGACTGTAGAAAGTTGATGCTGTGGATGAACCAACATGACAAAGTTGTGCATCCCTCCTAGCTAGAATGTTTTGTTCAGAAATGCGGTGTGCTTCACAGAGTCTGTTCAGTCAGAACATCTGTCCTGCTAACTGATCCAACACGGACCTACACAGAAGGAATGTACAGTATATCTCCACCATGGAAATCAGTGTCTGGATAAAAGATTGTTTTACAAGCTGAGTCATAATTACTATGAGCAGTAGCAGTAGTAATAGTAATAGTAATAGTACCAGGATCAGTAGTGTTAATAGTTGTTGTAGTAAAAATATTACCGATCTGGACTTTGTCAGGGCCGATGTTGAAGTTGTTGACTGTTTGATTTAGAAAGGACTTAATATTTTCATAATCTTTAGAGCTGATGCTCCCAGATCCGTCGACTAACAGCACGATGTCAGCCTTGGCTGTGCTTTCACACTGAGAACCTGGAGGAAAACAGAGGATTGTGGGATATAAGACACAAGAGACCAAATATAGAAGCGAGACTAAGGCTTTGTCTGAAATCACTCACTATTTACTACAAATGCACTCTATTAAGTAGTGAATGAGTGAACCAGGGAGGGATTTCGGACACATCCTGAAAGTCTACAGTCATGCTAACAGCACTGTGAGACTGTACACAGTGCTGTTTTGAGCTAAATGCTAACATGCTGACATTTAGCAGGTATAGTGTTTACCATGTTAACCATCTTAGTTCAGTATGTCAGCACACTGACATTTGACAATTAACACCAAACAAAAATACAGCTGTGTCATTAGTTTTGAGACTATTTGAACATGAACCAAACTTCATCCATTCTCAGCTGCTTATTTAAGTGCTGGTCCTCCTGGGGGATCCAGAGGTGTTCCCAGACCAGATGAGATACATATAATCTCTCCAGCGTGTTCTGCACTGTGGTCTCCTACCAGTTGGACATGCTTGAACACCTCCAAAGGAGGCGCCTATTCTCTCTTTTTACCTGTTGATTGATGTTTATCTTCAGCCTGGAGTCCTGGAGAGAAAATCAGAAATTTCACATTTAGATTGGAGCAGAGCTGTGAACTGAACAAACACAGAGCTGTTTCTGGACATCTGGAGGCTCTAGAAGAGACAGACAGCAAGCTAGACATCTTAAGAAAAGGTGTTTGTTCTGGTCTGAATCAATGGATGAGTTTGTAAACTTTGCTCTGTTTCTTTACACACAGAAAGAAATCTAAGTGAACCAAAAATCATCATTAAAAGCCAGGTGAGAATGTTCTCTCTTCTCATTGGTCAGATGTGTCTGGGGCGGGAGCGAGAACATAAACACAGGAAGAGGGTCCTGAAGAAGCTCCGATCTGCCCAAATACCAAGAAGACAATGTACTTGTTTGTTAGTTCAGGTCGGACATTGTTGATTTCACTCATCAACATCCCAGCATGCAAAGCGGTCCTGGCTACGGGAGCCATTTAGCTCAAACTTGAAGCCGTGTAATTGGTCAGATGGAGGCCACATCACGTTTCAATCACAAACGAACCAAGACCACTTCCTCTAAAGGATCTCTGTGAAGTTATTTTGGTCTGAGGACGTTTGCTGTGTTCAGATCTGCCCAAATGAAATGAACTAAGGAGGAAAACCAACTAGAATCTCTTTCAACTAGACTGAACTACACAGAACTACACAATATACACTGTAGAGCATTGTCAAGTTAAGCTAGCTGCTGATATAGCCATGGCTAGTCTTAGCTAAAGCTAAATGAAGTTACTTTTTCCCCATGAGCTGTTATCTGTAACATAATATGTAAACTTATTCCAGCTAAATCCAAACATGATGGAGACAAATAAAACAGTTAAACTACTGCTAAAGGTAGCTTAGCTTAGCTTAGTTTAGCAGAGTAGCAGTAACTTCCACCTGAGCTGTTAAATCAAGTGGAACTCATGTGATTTTATTTTTGTTGCGCTATTTGTAAATGTATTAAAATGTACATTTATTATACCTGTATTAATTTAATTTTACAGTATACCTGACCTGGAAGACACAGTAAAACCAATATTTTCATCATACAATATGAATTATAAATACAATAAAGTTTATTTTCTATGAATAAAGAGAGCTGGATGAAACATGACATTTTTATAGATATTACATGTTTCCCTCACATTCCTGCAGATTGTGTAAAGGTAGACTGCAGTATGAGGTATTATTTTTGGGTGAAATAATCCTCGTAAAAAGACAACAAAAAAAAAGAAAGATGGAAAAACAGACGTCTCTCTTTGCCTGGTCAGCCTGAAACTTTAAGACCTTTTTTCTTGACCTCACTGCTTCTACTTTCTGCTTCTTTGAAGAGCAGCAGATGAGATGAACACATGAACACAAGCTCAACAGACGCTTGTGTGTGTGTGTGTGTGTGTGCTTATATTCCTCACATTGTGAGGATATAAATCTTCACAGTCACATTGTGGGGACTCACTTCCCTTTTGTGGAAAAAAACTCAAGTTCCCATAACATAAATCATTAAATCTTAAAATGAAGACTCTGTTTAAAGCATTTGGATTGTTTTAACAATCTTTAAGCAATGACAAGTGGAAACTTTTAGGGGTTAAGTGTGAGAAAAAGCTTGACAGAGTTACAGGAAGCGGCTCAAACAAATATATTTGATAAGAAAAAAATTTAAAAAGTGTTTCGCAACAGTCAGTCCTATATGTGACAAGAAATGCTCTTGCACTGCCATGGTAACAGAAGTATACTCTGTAATCTCACATCAGATGCTAATCAGTTTGTCCTTAAACACTTTCCTGTCACAGAAAAACCTCTCAACTTCATTTTGTTCCCATTAAAACATTTGTTTGTTTTTAAATGTCATGTTAATAGTTTTTATTATTAACCCTGTAAAGCATAATATATAGAAATAAATGAGCAAACTTTTTTTTTCACCTCTCAGATGTTGTTGTAGGCCTCTGATGCAGAAATTAAAGGGTTTTAGGACAGCTAAAAGTGATTGTTGTAATATTGCAACAGTGGACCTTACAGGGTTAAAAGGAACAAAAAAAGTCTTAAAAAAGGTTAGGGTTAGGGTATGTCTCCAGGAAATTAATGTCTATGTAATGTCCCCAAAAGTGACCTGCGACAATGTGTGTGTGTGTGTGTGTGTGTGTGTGTGTGTGTGTGTGTACTTGTGTTCCTCATGTTGTGGGGACATAAATTCTGCTGGACTGGACAGCTTCCAGGTGTGTAAGTGCAACTGTGTGAATGTGATCAGTGTGTTCCTGAAACAGACAGCATTGCTCTCAGTGAAACCCTCCTGAATAAATAAAGGTGAAAAAATGACAACAGAGTGGCTCATAAAGAGTTGTCTGTAACAGACAGTCTCACCCACTTATGGCAGTGATTGGTCAGGTGTGTGCAGGTGTGAAAGTGGCTTGAACTTCACTTCTCAACTACGTCTGTCAGGTTTCATGTCACCATCAGAGTGCAACACTGTGAATGTCTTCCAGGAGAAACTGTGTGATGTGTATTTTGTATATGTGCATCAGTATGTATGTATAAGTACACATATAACCCAACCGGTCAAAGCAGATGGTCTGCTTGAGGTTTCTACCCGTTAAAGGGGAGTTTTTCCTTACCGCTGTCGCCAAGTGCTGCTCATGGGGGAATTGTTGGGTCTCTGTAAATTGACCTGCTCTATGTGAAAAGTGCCTTGAGATGACTTCTGTTGTGATATGGCGCTATATAAATAAAAATTGATTGATTGATTGATTGATATAACTCTCCTGTAGCTCCTGATGCTTTCATGTAAATGTTTACTGGGCTACACTGTTATATGGAAGCTCTTTTATGTCAGATTACAGCAACAAAATAACACATCAAATGATTAAAACACATCAAATAATGTAAAATCCAAACATCCTAAATAAACATCTCCAACAATCCACAGTCACCCATCTGATAATGAACACAGAGGTAGAATAATAAAAAGTCACTTATTAAATGAGAAAAGTCCAAAAAAGAACCTCCTCACAAATGAGGAGCTGGCCTGTCAATCAAACTGCCTTCAAAGTCCCTCCCTGTTCTTCTTAATATACCCACAGTCCCTGCAAGGTGACGGTCACGTGACCCACAAACACAGCCTGAAGACGTCAGCAGGATTTTACATTTATATGCTTTGAATTTTCATTATTAGATGATGAACACATGAATTATTGGTTTGTTATTAGAAGTTAAAGTGATAAAACTCATTACAGCAAGTATCAGAACTTTTACTGAACACACTTCACTACATTTTACTGACCATGTTGACTTTTACTGCAGTTTTCAAAGCTGCTGTTTGACTTGAACTCAGTATTTTTACATTACAGCAGAGTCTTACCTGAGCTCCACAGCAGCAGCAACAGCATCAGCAGGTGATCCATGTCCAGGTAGACGTCCGTCTCTGTCTCTGTGTCGTCTCTCTCTGCTCTTCTGTTGGACTCATCGTGTCTTTTTATGTTAATCAGATGTGGTGTTTCCTCTGAATCCTTTATCTCTTCATCAGCTTCATGTGCTTTCTGACAGGAAGCTGCTGGCTGAAACGGCTCTGAGCGGCTTCATCATGTGACTGACAGCTAAAGTAAATGAAGGGCGTTTATCCAACACACCTCTCATTCATACACACTCCAGCCTGTTATTTGCACTGGGGATGGGGGGGGCATCCATTTAGAAATTTTGGACCAACTGACTAAAACTTGATGCTCACATGTGGTTTGGATCACCATGACAACACACAACCGATCATGACAGCTCATTTGGCTTGTAAGGATCAGAGCTATTAATATATTGATTGACAGTGAGATGGACCAATCAGCGAGTCTGAGGATAAACTCACTGATGAGCAGCTGAGATTATACTGCTGTTACCGTGGCAACATCACAGCAGTTATTGCGACATACAGCAGGGACTGCTGCAGAGCTGTTTGTGTGTTTTCTGTTTTTTTAAATTTTATTTACTGTTCTTTTTATTGAGTGCAACATAAGTGATTAACACAAAAACACATATGACACGGGACAGTACAAACAAAACAACAAGAAGAAAAATTAATAAATACAAACAAAATGTTGGCTTAATACTAGATGCATGTGTGTGTGTGTGTGTGTGTGTGTGTGTGTGTGTGTGTGTGTGTCGGGGGGGGGGGGCAACTTTCTATCTGAAGGAGGGTTTTCTGGGTGTCTTTTTTGGGGTTGTTTTCCAGAGATCAGTTTAGTGCAAACACTTAAACTTAAACTCTCAGTCACTGTGAGTCATCACTGCAGAGTATGACAGTATATGCTACTTTTACAAGAACCTCCAGCTTCTTACTCTGAGTAACGCTTCCTACATGAACACAGATGGAACAGTTTTGGTTCATTCACATGAGATTTCTGTATTCCTGTTTTTTTAATGATCATGTGTGTTCTTGTGGGGATGAATATTTAACGATATAATGAGGTACTTAAGATTTGAAACCAACCAATCAGAGGCTTTAAAAAATGTGCTTCTGGTTATTTTCCCAAAAAAAATCAGTTTTTCTACCATCCATATTGTTAACAAGCTCATTGTTCTTGTTTTATACCAGTTTTCACAAATTTCAAAAAAGTGTTGGGCAAATTAGAGTTTTGACCAGATGATGGTGCTAGATGAAACAAACTTATTATGATTTATCTTGAGGAAAAACATGAATGTTTGAACCACATTTGGTGGCAATTTGTTTAATAGTTGTTGAGATATTTCACTCAAAACTCCAGGTGGACTGACTGAGAGATGCACCCTGCAGCCATGTTGCTGTCAGGGATAAAACACACTAGGTTTCACACAAAATAATTCTTAAAATATAAAAGTGATCAATATACAATTATTTTCACCCTGATTTATGTACCTTTACATCAACACATTTCCTGTTAAAAGAGGACTCTGATCAAACTGCTGACGTCAAAGAAAGGAACCTGTCTGATTATTTAAATGATTTACAAGCTGTTTCACAGCCTTCTGCACACGATCAGGGATATAACTGCAGAAATACAAAATGTTTTTAGGTAAATGTAAAGATTTTGAGACCAGTTTCTGTTCAGATACTGACCTGATTAAACATATGAGGTATCGACCATAACGTCAAAAATTAATCTGGATTCTTTAACTAAGGTGGAAAACCACCAGATCCTCATGATCAATAAAATTAATAGATGACACACTAAATATAATGACTTTTGTTGTGTGAAGTCACATCTCTGCTCTTTTTACCTGGCAGTTAATGTTATATTTCATAAAAAGATCATCTTGTTTATGATGGTGTTGAAATGAGGACGTGTCTGTTCCTCTGCTATTGATTTTAATAATTAATCATTATCTGTGATAATGATTGTTTGTTTACAGTGTTCCCATAGTATTATATTAAGAATTTACCATTGCTCCCAGCCACTCAAGTTATACCTACTCTTTAGGAATTATAAGGATTTCGGTTCAGCATTCAAATAACACATATTCAATGACACCTAGTCAAGCTGTCAGAATTGGCTGTTTACTCAAGTGCTCCCCTTTTTAATTAAAACACAGCATGCCACTGGTCCTGTGACACATAGATAGTTTGTACCTGGCTGTTACTGTTATTCATTCCAGCCTGAGTAAGAAATAGAGCCTGTTAGATAGAGCCACAGGGTGCTACCAGGCTTTCTTTGATAATGATTAATTATTGCTGAGTAGCCAAACTTGTAGCAAGGCCCAGCAAAATGGTGCCCCGTGTGAGGCAAAGTATTGTTGGCAATTATTCATAATTGTGCAATATCAATTTCAGTATAATTTTGGAAAATTATTTTTTTCTCAATAAAAAAATCTGGAATCTAAAACCTTTAGACTATCCAAAAGCCTTTATATTCACTATTCACTATTTTTAAATTAACACTAAGTGTGCAGATTCGCCAATGACACCACACCTTTACTGTGATTTCAGCTTATTGTTTTTTCTTCTTCGACAGGAAGAGAACGACCGAACCTTTCAGATCATTGAGGTGCAGGTGTTGTCCAACTGGGGCCACCAAGAGTACACCTGCATGTATCACTTCAGAGTGCACGGGACGCCGCAGAGTTGATTATTTACTGCACAAACAGTGTGGAGACAGCAGAGACACGCAGTCACTCCCTGCTAACTGCTGCTAACTGTTCCTGAGGAACCACAGACTTCTTGATGTCTAAGTGTTGTCATTTTCCTGTGGAAAAAGGACACGCTGAAAGCTTTGTAATGTATAGTTAATATTTTATATCAGTGTTTTCTATTTGCTGTGTTAAAGGTCTTTTTGAATGTTTTATCCCATTTTTCTTTTATTAGTTGCATTATTGCAGTGTAGTAAAACAGTTTTGAGCAGAATGTTTTCACATCTGTCTGTTGTGCTCAGAAACATTGTAACATTTAATATTACAGCTTTTTTAATGCAAGGAATGATCAAAGTCACATTATCTGGTCCACAGCAACACGTTTTTTAATGTTTTTGTGGATTTGATTCTGTGTAACAGCAGAGACCATCAGTGCAATGCAGACGTCAGAGTGTCCTTAAACGCACCAACAGGGAGGGTTTTCAGAGTCGCCTCTGATCACAACCTCAGTGCTCTGTGGTGATAATGAACCTTTGACAACAAATGTTTGAACTGTTCTGATTACACACATCAGGCAGAGTGTTTGAAACATAAAGTCAAAGATTACTGCTCAAATGAAATGAAAATACTTTGCACTGATGTTTTTCCAGTTTTATTTATTCTTGTTGTCAGGTCAATGAAGATGAATCAGTTTGTATCATATATGTGAAATGTGTTGAGACCTCATTTTTTACGTAATATATATTTTTGTTGTGTTTTTTCTGTTTTTTGTATGTGATTTTGAGATGTCATAATAAAGATGTGAAATTTGAAGTTTTTTTCTCTTTTTTTGGTTTTATTTTATTATTTGTAGATTTTATTTCATCCTGTTTTTGGTTCACAAGTTTGTCTGAAAAACATTGACTTAAACTCTGGATGAAAGCTTGAGCGTTCATGTCATGTTGAGACTTAATTAGGAGTCAGAAACAATTTTCATGTCAGCTTTCTACTTGCAACCCAGAAGTTATCCATAATAATGACTTATAACTTATATATAAATGATCAGTAAGTGACTTATTAACCATTAATTAATGCTTATAAATCCTTTATAAACAGTGACTGATCAGAAAGTGGTGCTCAAAGATGAAAATTTGATCTGACTCAATAAATGTTTGATTTATTGAATTTTGTTAACTCAAAGAACAAATATAAAAAAGAGAAAATTACACGTCAGCTGAATAACACAATTTTTATCCTCAAACACTCAAGTATATAAAAGGCAGTGAAGAAAAACGGGATGTATTTTATAAAAATGATTTCTTGACCATAAAACATTAAAGTAAAAAAGTTATAATTGTTTACATGAGAGGTTAATAATGACAAAATAAAAGTATATACAGATAATCGAGTATTTTGTGACAGTTTTGCAGATGTGTGTGAGGTTTGTTTTTCCTGAGTCGACTGATCGGAGTTTTTTGTAGACAAACAAAAGTTAAGTTTACAATCTGCATTAAACTCATTGTGTTTATCCTGTAATTCTAACAAATGAGTTGAATGTGTTTCCTTCCTCGTAAAACATTTGCAAAACTGTTTGTTCAGTATTTTAAAGTGAGACTAACTTCTGATTAACAGTTGTAAAACAAGTGTAAAAGTAGCACATGTAGAGAAGAATCATAAAGTCAACTAAATGAATTAGCAATGTCTGTTATACATGTTATATGTCTATATCTATATCTAAAGCTTGCAAACATGAATAAAAGCTGTTGGTCATTCCAGACCAACTGAAGCACTGGTAACTCATAAATCATGAGGTGCAGAATTGTCCAATATGACGTCACTCCTTGAGATATGGGCTGCAAAAAGCTGGTTGGTTTATCACATGAGACTGAAAGGACAGATGAAACCTTTTCTGCAGTGATTTAAGTGCTACTTTAAAGGGAACGTCTGTGTAAAAAATATAAAATCCTCCACTGAGCAGATGGATGTTTGTGTGACTCCTTGGAGGTCCTACTCTGCTCTCTGAGATCTTTCCTCTTCAGCCGGCTCTCCTTCAGCTCTGGAAACACCGAGGTTATAATAATCCAGCTCAATGTTCTCCTGTGGGCCTGACTTCTGTCCCCTGCTGGCCTGGAGAGACATGACAACACAGATCTAAGTTACTGCATCACTCCTCTCTTCAGTTCAATATAAACAGGCTGAGTGCTTCATTTCAACCAGTCCTCTAAACAACAAACATGTGTTCAGTACCTTCAGGATGAAATAGATGGCAATGATGAACAACAGCAGAGTCACCGGCAGGACGACCAGTCTGATGATAAAAACTGTTGGATCTGACGAGACACATTCAGTCATCACATTAGATCTCATGACATTATGAGTACAACAACTCCCATCAAACAGAAACATGGCATGTGCTAGAAAAGCAAACTGGACCGCTGTTTTGTGTTTTGTACTATATTCTGGTCCTATATCTGTTTTTTTCAACTTTTTCTTGTTCTTCTTTGAGTCTTACCTCTAACATTACAATTAAGGAGGACCAGCATCTTCTAATCCAAGCAGAAACAAATAAATTAATCTTGGGCAAGAAAAAGCTGTTTTTAAACTTAATACGTGTATTGTTGGAAATATCACCTGTATTAACATCATATGCCAACGAGAAGCTCTGTGATTATGTGTACAGGGTGAAAAATAAACTCTTTTATGTTGAGTTAGTATATTTTATCTTTAACATCCCATATGTGACCTTAATGACTCTTCAAGTGTAAACGAACTACAGGGTTTACTCCCCACCAGTCAGTCAGACCCAAAGAAGACTTTTGGATGAGAGGCGAGATGTCTCGAAGAATCTCAAACAAGTGAAGTTTCCTTTGACTTAACTCTTCTGTATCTACTCTGTTTCGTACCATTATTGTGGCTTCACTGACTCGTTTGCTGTCTTTTACTTTTCACTACAACACAGTTGTTATGGTTCAATAACATTAAAGAAGCCGGTAAGGAAACAGTTTACAGTTCCTTCATCAGATTCTGTCTCAGCTCTCTGTAGGTCGCTGGGTCGGTCCTGCTGCCTGATGACTTTTTATCATGTTTTACAAACATGGAAACAAAGTCAGTGTGACGTCTCAGTTCCACTGAGCTTCACACTCTGCTTCAGCTTACCTGTGACAGTGAGAGACAGCAGACGGCTCTCAGAGGAGAAGTTATGAGAAAAAACAATGACTTCATAAACACAGCTGTAGTTTCCTTGGTGGGCGGGGTCTGCAGCAGGAAACAGGAAGTCAGCAGAGTGATTGACAGCTGGCTGGGTGTAGTTGTATGTTGTGTTGGAGGAGGTGAAGGTGAGCTGGAAGGAGCCTCCTGGGTACTGAGGCTGGACGGAGCAGCTGATGGTGAAGTTGGAGCCCCGACACACT
Source organism: Thunnus thynnus (assembly GCF_963924715.1). Classification (NCBI taxonomy): domain Eukaryota; kingdom Metazoa; phylum Chordata; class Actinopteri; order Scombriformes; family Scombridae; genus Thunnus; species Thunnus thynnus. Next base: position 1,497,576 of record NC_089536.1, on the reverse strand, counting down.
TGAAACCCCTGCTGCTGGGCCTCGGAGACCCCGTTCATTGTAGAAGACACAGAGATGATTGGCTGAACCAGCAGGTCTGTAAACACAGAGAGATGATTGGCTGAACCAGCATTTTATGGGGGTTTGAAGCAATGAGCCTCCAGGAACAAGCTAACTTCTCTACCCTTTAGGATGCCGTCGTCCTGGATAAGTTTACAGTTCAGTCCAATGGAAACCACTGACTATCACTGTGCCAGAGGAAGGAAAATATTACTGTCATAGATGATGTCACTGATGGACTTACCTGAGCAGATGAGCTCCACGATGGAGGAAGAGGAACTTGATGATGCACATTCCCTCAGGGCATATCCAGACTGAACACAGTCAGATCTGATCCACCATACAGATTCCTCTAAGGAATTATTTCTCCTTCCTATTGAAACAGCAGAGCCACAGTCCAAATCTCCACAGGCTGCAGCTGCTTCCTTCAGGGTCCAGTCAGAGTCCTGCACTGGTCTCCACTTTGTTCGTTTCACAATCAGTGTACCTGCACAGCGACTGGCTTCTCCCACCAACCTGACAGGCTCTGAACAGAAACAAGAGAGTCATCAGTAAAAGAAAAAAACAAATCAAAGCTGCAGCTCCTCTTCTACCTGAGCAGGTGAGTCCAACAGCTTTGTCAGGTGAGCAGGTGCTTCTATTTGAGTCTGATCTTCCACAGTCCAGGAGAGCAGACTCATTGCCTCCACACTGGAACTCTTTGGTCCATATCAGAGCCTCCACTTCTCCATAGAGCGCCCCCTGGAGGACTGAGGGAGCCCCACAGCCGAGCTCCCTACAGACCACCTCTGCATCCTGCTGGTCAAAGTCAGCTTCACACACTGAAGACCACGACTGGTTAAACTGGTTAAACTTAACCTCCAGTCTGCCTGAACACATAGTAGTCCCATTCACCAGCCTGACAGAGTCTGGAGAGAGAAAGATCATTAAATTCATCAGTATTCACTGCAATATTCATGCTGATAAAGATTATTTCAACTTCAAAAAAGTTATTGATAGAGAGAGAGAGAGAGCACCTTCATACCCTGACACAAGTACACAAATGTACAGAAAAAATTGCAAGATGCTATTTGTTGGATTAGAATATTTTTTAGTCTGGCAACATCTTGCGGTAGTATGAGGAATTACACCCTGGTAGACCCCAATGCTTGACCTCGTGCCCATTTTTTGTTTTCCTCTGTGAGATTACTGCTTTCAGGAAGAAGCAACACACCTGTATTTAACAATACCTGATGAAATGTGACATCTTTATCTCCTAACAAGCTTGATTGACCCATCTGATACTCATACCTTTTCTCTGACTAAAACTTTCTTTGTAATATTGGCAGGGGCGTTTGCGGCAGACCCCTTCAATTCCACCAAGAAACTACTTGCACAGGAGCGAAACGGTCACCTGGCATGCTTCAAAGAGATGAACTGACTGGTACCTCAAAAACACCTGCAGCGAAGGAGAGAGGGAACAACACCTGGGAGAAGGCAGGGCTTCGATATCTCCACTAGAACTCAGCATCTAGTTTAAAACTATGGAGCAAATCTTGAGGGAGATCCAGGATGTCACTGGGGCTGCAAAAACAAGCTCCGCCCCGGGCCCTAGAGGAGTGCCTTACAAGCTCTACAAGACATGCCCCAGTCTCCTGCAATGATTGTGAAGGATCCTCAAGGTGATCCGAAGAAGGGGGAAGGTAGTCTAACAGTGGAGAGTCTTTGGGTTCCAAAGGTGGAAAACACAAACAACATTTAACAGCTCAAGATGATCTCAGACTTCAGCAGTGCACTTATAATGATACTGATAACTTTCAGTATTGTTGCTCGACACCTGATGACAAAACTCAGAAAAAAAAAACTTAACTACTATACACAAAGTGCACATTTAGCTATGAATAACATACGTTTTTCATCTTTAGAACACTGCAAGGGCAAGATTAACAATTCGAAGATCAAGCCGGTAAACCCATCCAAAGGGGGGACATCCTGTGTTGACCACAGGGGAAATGCTGACAGCATCCTGCCTATGAGTTGAGCAGGAAAAATCCTGTATAGCGCTGGCTGAAGAAATGAGGGCAACATTATGGCCTGGTCTTGAATGCTGTCAAAGAAAAAAATTGAAGCCTCTGCCCCTCACTTTGACATCACTGAGGAAACAGTGTCATCTCACAGCAGCACAGTACCCTGCTTGAATCCAACATGCGCCAGCTGCAAGAAGACAATGATTTTTTGAAAGCCAAAGAGGACTCTTTGTTGAACTGCTCATGCTGCTGCAATATCTGAATTTTTGGAGTACTGAATCAAACAAAACAGGCCAGCAAGTGATGTAATTTGTGGACAGGGTGCTGTTGGAAATTGGACTCTTGATGGACTCTTTGTTTACCTAGGCTGCTGTTGGTACTGTTACAGAGGTTGATGGTGAGGTTGTCAACGATGTCCAGGAGGGATGAGAAGTGACTGAGCATGTACACGTGGTTTTTAATAGGATCTGAGGCGATGACCCTCAGCTCATCCTCGTTTGCATCCTTTACACCTGAAAGAAAGAAATACTGTCAAAACTGTACCTAAAAAAATTATTCTGTTCTTGGGTGCTGGAACACAGGAACACATATTTTTATTATTTAAGACAGTGGAAAATGCAAAATATAAGACAGTTTTTAAAGTGCATCTTCCAAATATCCCCCCAATAATGTGCTAAGATATAAAATACCAGTCAAATGTTTGGACACACCTTCCCACTCACTTGAATGAGAAAGTGTGACCAAACCTTTGACTGGTGCTGTAGAGGAATCAGCAAATAAGTTCAGATCAAACCAAGATTTTGACCGTACATAATATGTATAACGTGTGTACATGTGATAGCAGGTAATAACGTGTGTTAAAGTTTGGGATACAACATCAAGTCAGTAATGGACCAGACTCAATGCAATGTCATTTCATTCAGCATTTTCCCTGCATCCTGTGGACTTGTGAGTACATTTGGTTTCCACAAGAAAAGTGGATTTAATTCAGTGGAATGCAAGTCAAAACTCAGATACTTTACAGATTAAGTGGCCTGAAACTTGGAACATAGTAAAACAGCCACTATACCAATAGCGTAGACCTCAATGCCGGTGTCTTTCAGGTGCTGCGAGGCGAGGGATACGTTGTCCTGAGACTTTCCATCAGTAATCAGGATAGCAATTTTGTGGGAGTCTGCACGCATTCCCACATTGGGTTTAAAGTTGTTATGGAGGATGTGTTTCAGAGCTTCTCCTGTATGACAGTAATAAAGAAGCTTTAAAAGGTGCAGAGTTGAAAAGCTGACTGTTGCAATGACTGTTAGGTGACTGACAGTTGGAGCACTTCCACAACCTTGTTAAAAATATCTGGTACTTTGATAAAAAGTCAAATCTAGAAGTGTGTGGACATAAAAACTGAGAGAGAAAGTTAACTATGACTCCCAAAATGCATTTCAGTCACAAACATCCAATCACAGAGCTTCAAATTCTATTGTGAGACGCTCAAATCATTATGATTTTGAATGTTGGTATTGTATTATTATAATTATTATAATCACTATCACTATAATGAATTCAGCAATCTTTGCTTTATAATATTATAGCATGATACCATACAAAAATGTAATATCACAATATTAGCAATCATAATAGTATCACAATTATTAATATTATGATAGTAACAATAATACAAATTACCATCATTGCTCATCTAATTTCTACTGTAACTCTACTGTTTCTGGAATCAGTATGAGTCACAATACTTTTTATTAACTTTATCTGACGTTTCTGTTCTGAAAATGTTATTTGTTAGCAGATACAGTTTTCTTGATCAAGAGAGTGAATTTCATTCACAAATTGCTCCATACATACAATATATTCTATACTATAAATACTTATATATTCACTTTCCACCGCTGACAGACCTAAATACAGAAAGTAAATATATTTGGATCTAATCAGAGTCTCTGTCTCAGTCCCTCACAGTGTAAAGCTGGTGTGTATCAGACAGTGTGTTGTTAAATCACCTGTGTAGGTGTTTCCTCCTTTGTATGGCAGGTTGGCTATGGCCCTCATCAGGGATTGTTTGGTCTGGTGGGTGTTCAGCTGCCACTCCGTATTTGGGTCGTCACTGTACTGAACCAGACCTGCAGAAAACACAGAAATGTGTAAAACTGACACACTGATCCAGCTTTTGTTTTTAAATGATAATGAGAATAACAATGATAATAATGAGTATGAGAATGATAATTTGCACTGAGTGTTCTTGATCAGATGCATTGGTTTATTAGTATTATTATTGTTATTATCACATCACATGTCTCATGCACACTCATTCCTAACAGGCTAACAGGCCAATAACCCTTGAGTCTACTGTCTGACAGTAAAAGTAATGAAAGACCAAAGGATTGGCTTATCATTTTAATATACAAATGTGAAGTGAGATCAATACATTTTCTCTGCGACCTTTTGGACAAACATGTTCTTTTGTTATTGCTGAGGGGACCACTGGCCTTCTCTATCCTGTCCAAGAAGGTAAAACTCTGTGTCTTGGAGTAAACAGGACATGTTAAGGGGTCAAAGGCCACATATCTTCCCTGATTTGTGTCTTTAGGTGATGTGGCTCTTAGTTAACATACATACATAACTAAAGTTTGTACGATTTGACCAATCAAAGATAATTTCTTTGTTCCTTCTCCAACTATAATATAATGGGGTTTGCTTTTTGCTCGCTGAGATGAACTGATGTAAGTCTTTGTGTGTTCTGTCTTCTTATTGTACAATATTTTTTAATCTTCAACCCAGCAGTATTTTGTATATTATTTCATATTCGTGTTTTGTGTTTCAGACAATTTCCACGATATGACTCATGAACCAATCTGTTGAAGCCTGAAGCCCCTGAGCATCTCTTCGGTATTCTTTGGCATACGGGCAGAAGTTCAGCATGTACAGGAAGTGTTGAGGGCAGCGAGTATGTATGAGAGGTGATATCAGTATCAGCAACAGCTGAGTCCAATCAGGTTGAGTCGAGTCTAGTATGAAGGTTGATGGTACTGAACGTTCAGCAGCGAACGCATAAACCTACAGTAAAAACGTGTCAGTCAGTCACCACCTGCACTGTTTAAAGCGAGCTAAATGTTGTCACACAGAAGTCAATTGAGTTTTTAATACAGTTTAAAGTTGTTATTCCTCCATTTTTATCGCTGACATCTAGTCTGGTGACATATAAAAGCAGAGTAGGAAGGAGAAGGTGAGGGCTTTTATTACTTTACATACTAGTTAATAAACTAAAATGAGTTAGAAAGGAAGAAAGGACAAGAAAATGCCTTGAGCTCCAACAAGAAGACAATTCCTCTTTCTACAGAACGACTGTAGAAAGTTGATGCTGTGGATGAACCAACATGACAAAGTTGTGCATCCCTCCTAGCTAGAATGTTTTGTTCAGAAATGCGGTGTGCTTCACAGAGTCTGTTCAGTCAGAACATCTGTCCTGCTAACTGATCCAACACGGACCTACACAGAAGGAATGTACAGTATATCTCCACCATGGAAATCAGTGTCTGGATAAAAGATTGTTTTACAAGCTGAATCATAATTACTATGAGTTATAAATGTGTGTTTCAGTAGATGAAGCACTGAATTTTAAGGTAGGTGTATCACCTGAACATTTCATTTTGAACATTTTGAGAATTCTGCAAGTTAATACAAAAGCTAAAATATGTCTGCATGTTTTGGGAAATAACTGGCAGTAATGGAGGCTGTATGCAGACAGCAGTTATTTAGCTTAAACATGTAAAACCACTGGTATGGTCCTTTTATCCTCACATCAGCCATAACCTTGACTACTCTTGTTATCATGTCCCATTTTGCTGCTCTTTTGCTAATTTATAGTACGGGACCTGTGTGTGTTTCACAATGTGCTGTAAAGATTTTAGTATTTTGAGTACTTTATACACAAGCAGTAGTAATAATAGTACCAGGATCAGTAGTGTTAATAGTTGTTGTAGTAAAAATATTACCGATCTGGACTTTGTCAGGGCCGATGTCGAAGTTGCTGACTGTTTGATTTAGAAAGGACCTAATGATTGCAAAGTTTGTAAGGCCAATGCTATAGGATCCGTCGATCAACAGCACGATGTCAGCCTTGGCTGTACTTTCACACTGAGAACCTGGAGGAAAACAGAGGATTGTGGGATATAAGACACAAGAGACCAAATGTTGAAGCAAGACTAAGGCTGTGTCTGAAATCACTCACTATTTACTTCAAAGTGCAAATTTATCCAATATGTAGAGCCTAAAATGTTCCACAATGTATCAAAAAAGTAATGTTCATGTTGTGAACACTACTTCCTGCAAACAGTCCCACAATGCCATGCATTGCATTTTATAGACACCAAAATTAGCGGTGTGCGACTCCACAGCAGACAGTGTGTATTAGTGAGTAGTGAATGAGTGAACCAGGGAGGGATTTCGGACACATCCTGAAAGTCTACAGTCATGCTAACAGCACTGTGAGACTGTACACAGTGCTGTTTTGAGCTAAATGCTAACATGCTGATGTTTAGCAGGTATAGTGTTTACCATGTTAACCATCTTAGTTCAGTATGTCAGCACACTGACATTTGACAATTAATACCAAACAAAAAGTACAGTTGTGTCATTAGTTTTGAGACTATTTGGACATGAACCAAACTTCATCCATTCTCAGATGCTTATCTAGGTGCTGGTCCTCCTGGGGGATCCAGAGGTGTTCCCAGACCAGATGAGATACATATAATCCCTCCAGCGTGTTCTGCACTGAGGTCTCCTACCAGTTGGTTGAGCCTGAACACCTCCAAAGGAGGCGCCTATTCTCTCTTTCTCTCTTTTTACCTGTTGATTGGTGTTTATCTTCAGCCTGGAGTCCTGGAGAGAAAATCAGAAATTTCACATTTAGATTGGAGCAGAGCTGTGAACTGAACAAACACAGAGCTGTTTCTGGACATCTGGAGGCTCTAGAAGAGACAGACAGCAAGCTAGACTTCTTAAGAAAAGGTGTTTGTTCTGGTCTGAATCAGTGGATGAGTTTGTAAACTTTGCTCTGTTTCTTTACACACAGAAAGAAATCTAAGCGAACCAAAAATCATCATTAAAAGCCAGGTGAGAATGTTCTCTCTTCTCATTGGTCAGATGTGTCTGGGGCGGGGGCGAGAACATAAACACAGGAAGAAGGTCCTGAAGAAGCTCCGATCTGCCCAAATACCAAGAAGACAATGTACTTGTTTGTTAGTGCAGGTTGGACCTTGTTGATTTCACTCATCAACATCCCAGCATGCAAAGCGCTCCTGGCTACGGGAGACATTTAGCTCAACCTTGAAGCCGTGTAATTGGTCAGATGGAGGCCACATCACGTTTCAACCACAAACGAACTAAGACCACTTCCTCTAAAGGATCTCTGTGAAGTTATTTTGGTCTGAGGACGTTTGCTGTGTTCAGATCTGCCCAAATGAAATGAACTAAGGAGGAAAACCAACCAGAATCTCTTTCAACTAGACTGAACTACACAGAACTACACAATATACACTGTAGAGCATTGTAAAGTTAAGCTAGCTGCTGATATAGCCATGGCTAGTCTTAGCTAAAGCTAAATGAAGTTACTTTTTCCCCATGAGCTGTTATCTGTAACATAATATGGAAACTTATTCCAGCTAAATCCAAACATGATGGAGACAAATAAAACAGTCAAACTACTGCTAAAGGTAGTTTAGCTTAGCTTAGTTTAGCAGAGTAGCAGTAACTTCCACCTGAGCTGTTAAATCAAGTGGAATTCATGTGATTTTATTTTTGTTGCGCTATGTGTAAATGTATTAAAATGTACATTTATTATACCTGTATTAATTTAATTTTACAGTATACCTGGCCTGGAAGACACAGTAAAACTGATTTTTTTATCATATAATATGAATATGAATTATAAATACAATAAAGTTTATTTTCTATGAATAAAGAGAGCTGGATGAAACATGACATTTTTATAGATATTACATGTTTCCCTCACATTCCTGCAGATTGTGTAAAGGTAGACTGCAGTATGAGGTATTATTTTTGGGTGAAATAATCCTCGTAAAAAGACAACAACAACAGAAAAAAATGATGGAACAACAAACGTCTCTCTTTGCCTGGTCAGCCTGAAACTTTAAGACCTTTTTTCTTGACCTCACTGCTTCTACTTTCTGCTTCTTTGAAGAGCAGCAGATGAGATGAACACATGAACACAAGCTCAACAGACGCTTGTGTGTGTGTGTGTGTGTGTGCGTGCGTGCTTATATTCCTCACATTGTGAGGATATAAATCTTCACAGTCACATTGTGGGGACTCACTTCCCTTTTGTGGAAAAAAACTTAAGTTCCCATAACATAAAAAATTAAATCTTAAAATGAAGACTCTGTTTAAAGGATTTGGATTGTTTTAACAATATTTAAGCAATGACAAGTGGAAACTTTTAGGGGTTAAGTGTGAGAAAAAGTTTGACAGAGTTACAGGGAGCGGATCAAACAAATATATTTGATAAGAAAAAATTTTTTTAAAAGTGTTTCGCAACAGTCAGTCCTATATGTGACAAGAAATGCTCTTGCATTGCCATGGTAACAGAAGTATACTCTGTAATCTCACATCAGATGCTAATCAGTTTGTCCTTAAACACTTTCCTGTCACAGAAAAACCTCTCAACTTCATTTTATTCCCATTAAAACAAATTGTTTTCTGTCATTGAGGAAGTTTGCAGCTGATTTAAAGGAACATTTGAGAGGATTAAAACATGTTTTTAAATGTCATGTTAATAGTTTTTATTATTAACCCTGTAAAGCCTAAATATAGAAAAAAAATGAGCAAACTTTTTTTTCACCTCTCAGATGTTGTTGTAGGCCCCTGCTGCAGAAATTAAAGGGTTTTAGGACAGCTAAAAGTGATTGTTGTAATATTGCAACAGTGGACCTTACAGGGTTAAAAGGAACAAAAAAAGTCTTAAAAAAGGTTAGGGTTAGGGTATGTCTCCAGGAAATTAATGTCTATGTAATGTCCCCAAAAGTGACCTGCGACAATGTGTGTGTGTGTGTGTGTGTGTGTGTGTGTGTGTGTGTGTGTGTGTACTTGCGTTCCTCATGTTGTGGGGACATAAATTCTGCTGGACTGGACAGCTTCCAGGTGTGAATGTGCAACTGTGTGAATGTGATCAGTGTGTTCCTGAAACAGACAGCATTGCTCTCAGTGAAACCCTCCTGAATAAATAAAGGTGAAAAAAATGACAACAGAGCAGCTTATAAAGAGTTGTCTGTAACAGACAGTCTCACCCACTTAAGGCAGTGATTGGTCAGGTGTGTGCAGGTGTGAAAGTGGCTTGAACTTCACTTGTCAACTACGTCTGTCAGGTTTCATGTCACCATCAGAGTGCAACACTGTGAATGTCTTCCAGGAGAAACTGTGTGATGTGCATTTTGTATATGTGCATCAGTATGTATGTATAAGTACACATATAACCCAACCGGTCAAAGCAGATGGTCTGCTTGAGGTTTCTACCCGTTAAAGGGGAGTTTTTCCTTACCGCTGTCGCCAAGTGCTGCTCATGGGGGAATTGTTGGGTCTCTGTAAATTGACCTGCTCTATGTGAAAAGTGCCTTGAGATGACTTCTGTTGTGATATGGCGCTATATAAATAAAAATTGATTGATTGATTGATTGATATAACTCTCCTGTAGCTCCTGATGCTTTCATGTAAATGTTTACTGGGCTACACTGTTATATGGAAGCTCTTTTATGTCAGATTACAGCAACAAAATAACACATCAAATGATTAAAACACATCAAATAATGTAAAATCCAAACATCCTAAATAAACAGCTCCAACAATCCACAGTCACCCATCTGATAATGAACACAGAGGTAGAATAATAAAAAGTCACTTATTAAATGAGAAAAGTCCAAAAAAGAACCTCCTCACAAATGAGGAGCTGGCCTGTCAATCAAACTGCCTTCAAAGTCCCTCCCTGTTCTTCTAAATATACCCACAGTCCCTGCAAGGTGACGGTCACGTGACCCACGAACAGCCTGAAGATGTCAGCAGGATTTTACATTTATATGCTTTGAATTTTCATTATTAGATGATGAACACATGAATTATTGGTTTGTTATTAGAAGTTAAAGAGATAAAACTCATTACAGCAAGTATCAGAACTTTTACTGAACACACTTCACTACATTTTACTGACCATGTTGACTTTTACTGCAGTTTTCAAAGCTGCTGTTTGACTTGAACTCAGTATTTTTACATTACAGCAGAGTCTTACCTGAACTCCACAGCAGCAGCAACAGCATCAGCAGGTGATCCATGTCCAGGTAGACGTCCGTCTCCGTCTCTGTGTCGTCTCTCTCTGCTCATCTGTTGGACTCATCGTGTCTTTTATGTTAATCAGATGTGGTGTTTCCTTTGAATCCTTTATCTCCTCATCAGCTTCATGTGCTTTCTGACAGGAAGCTGCTGGCTGAAATGGCTCTGAGCGGCTTCATCATGTGACTGACAGCTAAAATAAATGAAGGGCGTTTATCCAATGCACCTCTCATTCATACACACTCCAGCCTGTTATTTGCACTGGGGATGGGGGGGCTTCCATTTAGAAAGGTTGGACCAACCAACTAAAACTTGATGCTCACATGTGGTTTGGATCACCATGACAACACGCAACCGATCATGACAGCTCATTTGGCTTGTAAGGATCAGAGCTATTAATATGTTGATTGACAGTGAGATGGACCAATCAGCGAGTCTGAGGATAAACTCACTGATGAGCAGCTGAGATTATACTGCTGTTACCGTGGCAACATCACAGCAGTTATTGCGACATACAGCAGTGACTGCTGCAGAGTTGTTTGTGTGTTTTCTGTTTTTTTAAATTTTATTTACTGTTCTTTTTATTGAGTGCAACATAAGTGATTAACACAAAAACACAAATGACACGGGACAGGGGGAGGGGGGGTCTGAGGAGCAACATTCTATCTGAAGGAGGGCTTTCTGGGTGTCTTTTTTGGGGTTGTTTTCCAGAAATCAGTTAGTGCAAACTCTGAGTTTCTTCACCCTGAGATGAGGGAAACTCTGGGTTTTCAGATTCAGAAAGAGATGTAACTTAAACTCTGAGTCACTGTGAGTCATCACTGCAGAGTATGACAGTATATGCTACTTTAACAAGAACCTCCAACTTCTTACTCTGAGTAATGCTTCCTACATGAATACAGATGGAACAGTTTTGGTTCATTCACATGAGATTTCTGTATTTCTGTTGTTTTAATGATCATTTGTGTTCTTGTGGGGATGAATATTTAACGATATAATGAGGTACTTAAGATTTGAAACCAACCAATCAGAGGCTTTAAAAAATGTACTTCTGGTTATTTTCCCAAAAGAATTCAGATTTTCTACCATCCATATTGTTAACAAGCTCATTGTTCTTGTTTTATACCAGTTTTCACAAATTTCAAAAAAGTGTTGGACAAATTAGAGTTTTGACCAGATGATGGCGCTAGATGAAACAAACTTATTATGATTTATCTTGAGGAAAAACATGAATGTTTGAACCACATTTGGTGGCAATTTGTTTAATAGTTGTTGAGATATTTCACTCAAAACTCCAGGTGGACTGACTGAGAGATGCACCCTGCAGCCATGTTGCTGTCAGGGATAGAACACACTAGGTTTCACACAAAAAAGTTTTTAAAATATAAAAGTGATCAATATACAATTATTTTCACCCTGATTTATGTACCTTTACATCAACACGTTTCCTGTTAAAAGAGGACTCTGATCAAACTGCTGACGTCAAAGAAAGGAACCTGTCTGATTATTAAAATGATTTACGAGCTGTTTGACAGCCTTCTGCACACGATCAGGGATATAACTGCAGAAATACAAAATGTGTTTAGGTAAATGTAAAGATTTTGAGACCAGTTTCTGTTCAGATACTGACCTGATTAAACATATGAAGTATTGACCATAACGTCAAAAATTCATCTGGATTCTTTAACTAAGGTGGAAAACCACCAGATCCTCATGATCAATAAGGTTAATAGATGACACACTAAATATAATGACTTTTGTTGTGTGAAGTCACATCTCTGCTCTTTTTACCTGGCAGTTAATGTTATATTTCATAAAAAGATCATCTTGTTTATGATGGTGTTGAAATGAGGACGTGTCTGTTCCTCTGCTATTGATTTTAATAATTAATCATTATCTGTGATAATGATTGTTTGTTTACAGTGTTCCCATAGTATTATATTAAGAATTTACCATTGCTGCCAGCCACTCAAGTTATACCTACTCTTTAGGAATTATAAGGATTTCGGTTCAGCATTCAAATAACACATATTCAGTGACACCTAGTCAAGCTGTCAGAATTGGCTGTTTACTCAAGTGCTCCCCTTTTTAATTAAAACACAGCATGCCACTGGTCCTGTGACACATAGATAGTTTGTACCTGGCTGTTACTGTTTTGCATTCCAGCCCGAGTAAGAAATAGAGCCTGTTAGATAGAGCCACAGGGTGCTACCAGGCTTTCTTTGATAATGATTAATTATTGCTGAGTAGCCAAACTTGTAGCAAGGCCCAACAAAATGGTGCCCCGTGTGAGGCAAAGTATTGTTGGCAATTATTCATAATTGTGCAATATTAATTTCAGTATAATTTTGGAAAATTATTTTTTTCTCAATAAAAAAAGTCTGGAATCTAAAACCTTTAGACTATCCAAAAGCCTTTATATTCACTATTCACTATTTTTAAATTAACGCTAAGTGTGCAGATTCGCCAATGACACCACACCTTTACTGTGATTTCAGCTTATTGTTTTTTCTTCTTCGACAGGAGGAAAACGACCGAACCTTTCAGATCATCGAGGTGCGGGTGTTGTCCAACTGGGGCCACCAGGAGTACACCTGCATGTATCGCTTCAGAGTGCACGGGACGCCGCAAAGTTGATTATTTACTGCACAAACAGTGTGGAGGCAGGAGAGACACGCAGTCACTCCCTGCTAACTGCTACTAACTGTGCCTGAGGTACCACAGACTTCTTGATGTCTAAGTGTTGTCATTTTCCTGTGGAAAAAGGACACGCTGAAAGCTTTGTGATGTATGTTTTTTTGTCAATAGTTAATATTTTATATCAGTGTTTTCTATTTGCTGTGTTAAAGGTCTTTTTGAATGTTTTATCCCATTTTTCTTTTATTAGTTGCATTATTGCAGTGTAGTAAAACAGTTTTGAGTTGAATGTTTTCACATCTGTCTGTTGTGCTCAGAAACACTGTAACATTTAGTATTAGAGCTTTTTTAATGCAAGAAATGATGAAAGTCACATTATCTGGTCCACAGCAACACGTTTTTTAATGTTTTTGTGGATTTGATTCTGTGTAACAGCAGAGACCATCAGTGCAATGCAGATGTCAGAGTGTCCTTAAACGCACCAACAGGGAGGGTTTTCAGAATCACCTCTGATCACAACCTCAGTGCTCTGTGGTGATAATGAACCTTTGACAACAAATGTTTGAACTGTTCTGATTACACACATCAGGCAGAGTGTTTGAAACATAAAGTCAAAGATTACTGCTCAAATGAAATGAAAATACTTTGCACTGATGTTTTTCCAGTTTTATTTATTCTTGTTGTCAGGTCAATGAAGATGAATCAGTTTGTATCATATATGTGAAATGTGTTGAGACCTCATTTTTTACATAATATATATTTTTGTTGTGTTTTTTCTTTTTTTTGTATGTGATTTCAAGATGTTATAATAAAGATGTGAAATTTGAAGTTTGTTTTTTTCTCTTTTTTTTGTTTTATTTTATTATTGTTAGATTTTATTTCGTCCTGTTTTTGGTCCACAAATTTGTCTGAAAAACACTGACGTGAACTCTGGATGAAAACTTGAGCGTTCATGTCATGTTGAGACTTAAGAGTCAGACAGAATTTTCACGTGAGCCTACTAGTTGCAACCCAGAAGTTACTCTTAATAATGGCGTATAAGTTATCTCTAAATGATCAGTAAGTGAATTATTAACCATTAATTATTGTTTATAAATCCTTTATAAACAGTGACTGATCAGAAAGTGGTGCTCAAAAATGAAACATTTGATCTGACTCAATAAATGTTTGATTTATTGAATTTTGTTAACTCAAAGAACAAATATAAAAATGAGAAAATTACACGTCAACTGAATAACACAATTTTTATGCTCAAACACTCAAGTATATAAAAGGCAGTGAAGAAACACTGGATGTATTTTATAAAAATGATTTCTTGACCATAAAACATTAAAGTAAAAAAGTTATAATTGTTGACGTGAGAGGTTAATAATGACAAAATAAAAGTATATACAGATATTCGAGTATTTTGTGACAGTTTTGCAGATGTGTGTGAGGTTTGTTTTTCCTGAGTCGACTGATCGGAGCTTTTTGTAGACAAACAAAAGTTAAGTTTACAATCTGCGTTAAACTCATTGTGTTTATCCTGTAATTCTAACAAATGAGTTGAATGTGTTTCCTTCCTCGTAAAACATTTGCAAAACTGTTTGTTCAGTATTTTAAAGTGAGACTAACTTCTGATTAACAGTTGTAAAACAAGTGTAAAAGTAGCACATCTAGAGAAGAGTCATAAAGTCAACTAAATGAATTAGCAATGTCTGTTATACATGTTATATGTCTATATCTATATCTAAAGCTTGCAAACATGAATATAAGCTGTTGGTCATTCCACACCAAGTGAAGCACTGGTAACTCATAAATCATGAGGTGCAGAATTGTCCAATATGACGTCACTCCTTGAGATATGGACTACAAAAAGCTGGTTGGTTTATCACATGAGACTGAAAGGACAGATGAAACCTTTTCTGCAGTGATTTAAGTGCTACTTTAAAGGGAACGTCTGTGTAAAAAATATAAAATCCTCCACTGAGCAGATGGATGTTTGTGTGACTCCTTGGAGGTCTTACTCTGCTCCCTGAGCTCCTTCCTCTTCAGCCGGCTCTCCTTCAGCTCTGGAAACACTGAGGGTATAAGAATCCAGCTCAGTGTTCTCCTGTGGGCCTGACTTCTGCCCCCTGCTGGCCTGGAGAGACATGACAACACAGATCTAAGTTAGTGCATCAGTCCTCTCTTCAGTTCAATATAAACAGGCTGAGTGCTTCATTTCAACCAGTCCTCTAAACAACAAACATGTGTTCAGTACCTTCAGGATGAAATAGATGGCAATGATGAACAACAGCAGAGTCACCGACAGGACGACCAGTCTGATGATAAAAACTGTTGGATCTGACGAGAAACATTCAGTCATCACATTAGTTCAGATGACATCATGAGTACAACAACTCCCATCCAACAGACAGATGGCATGTGCTAGAAAAGCAAACTGGACCATTGTTTTGTGTTTTGTACTATATTCTGGTTCATTGGTCCTATTCTTATTTTTTCAACTTTTTCCTTGTTCTTCTTTGAGTCTTACCTCTAACATTACAATTAGGGAGGACCAGCATCTTCTAATCCAAGCAGAAACAAATAAATTAGTCTTGGGCAAGAAAAAGCTGTTTTTACACTTAATACATGTATTGTTGGAAATATCACATGTATTAACATCATATGCCAACAAGAAGCTAAGTGATTATGTGTACAGGGCGAAAAATAAGCAGGGTCGGTCCTGCTGCCTGATGACTTTTTATCATGTTTTACAAACATGGAAACAAAGTCAGTGTGACGTCTCAGTTCCACTGAGCTTCACACTCTGCTTCAGCTTACCTGTGACAGTGAGAGACAGCAGACGGCTCTCGGAGGAGAAGTTATGAGAAAAAATATAGACGTCATAAACACAGCTGTAGTTTCCTTGGTGGGCGGGGTCTGCAGCAGGAAACAGGAAGTCAGCAGAGTGATTGACAGCTGGCTGGGTGTAGCTGTATGTTGTGTTGGAGGAGGTGAAGGTGAGGTGGAAGGAGCCTCCTGGGTACTGAGGCTGGATGGAGCAGCTGATGGTGAAGTGGGAGCCCCGATGCACCTGAAAACCCTGCTGCTGGACCTCGGAGACCCCGTCCATGGTAGAAGACATAGAGATGATTGGCTGAACCAGCAGGTCTGTAAACACAGAGAGAAAATTGGCTGAACCAGCATTTTATGGGGGTTTGAAGCAATGAGCCTCCAGGAACAAGCTAACTTCTCTACCCTTTAGGATGCCGTCATCCTGGATAAGTTTACAGTTCAGTCCAATGGAAACCACCAACTATCACTGTGACAGAGGAAGGAAAATATTTCTGTCATAGATGATGTCACTGATGGACTTACCTGAGCAGATGAGCTCAACGATGGTGGAAGAGGAACTTGATGATGCACATTCCCTCAGGGCATATCCAGACTGAACACAGTCAGATCTGATCCACCATACAGATTCCTCTAAGGAATTATTTCTCCTTCCTATTGAAACAGCAGAGCCACAGTCCATATCTCCACACACTGCAGCTGCTTCCTTCAGGGTCCAATCAGAGTCCTGCACTGGTCTCCACTTTGTTCGTTTCACCTCCAGTGTACCTGCACAGCAACTGGCTCCTCCCACCAACCTGACAGGCTCTGAAGAGAAACAAGAGAGTCATCAGTAAAAGAATAAAGTGATTTCATTAGAACAGAAATGAAGCCAAATCAAAGCTGCAGCTCCTCTTCTACCTGAGCAGGTGAGTCCAACAGCTTTGTCAGGTGAGCAGGTGCTTCTATTTGAGTCTGATCTTCCACAGTCCAGGAGAGCAGACTCATTGCCTCCACACTGGAACTCTTTGGTCCATATTGGAGCCTCCACTTCTCCATAGAGCACCCCCTGGAGGACTGAAGGAGCCCCACAGCTGAGCTCCCTACAGACCACCTCTGCATCCTGCTGGTCAAAGTCAGCTTCACACACTGAGGACCACGACTGGTTAAACTGGTTAAACTTAACCTCCAGTCTGCCTGAACACATAGTAGTCCCATTCACCAGCCTGACAGAGTCTGGAGAGAGAAAGATCATTAAATTCATCAGTATTCACTGCAATATTCATGCTGATAAAGATTAAAGTTATTGATAGAGAGAGAGAGAGAGCACCTTCTTACCCTGACACAAGTACACAAATGTACAGAAAAAATTGCAAGATGCTATTTGTTGGATTCAAATATTTCTTAGTCTGGCAACATCTTGCGGTAGTATGAGGAATGACACCCTGGTAGACCCCAATGCCTGACCTTGTGCCCATTTTTTGTTTACCTCTGTCAGATTACTGCTTTCAGGAAGAAGCAGCACACCTGTGTTTAACAATACCTGATGAAATGTGACATCTTTATCTCCTAACAAGCTTGATTGACCCATCTGATACTCATACCTTTTCTCTGACTAAAACTGTCTTTCTAACATTGGCAGGGGCCCCTTCAATTCCACCAAGAAACTACTTGCACAGGAGCGAAACGGTCACCTGGCATGCTTCAAAGAGATGAACTGACTGGTACCTCAAAAATACCTGCAGCGAAGGAGAGAGGGAACAACACCTGGGAGAAGGCTTTGATATCTCCACTAGAACTCAGCATCTAGTTTAAAACTATGGAGCAAATCTTGAGGGAGATCCAGGATGTCACTGGGGCTGCAAAAACAAGCTCGGCCCCAGGCCCTAGAGGAGTTCCTTACAAGCTCTACAAGACATGCCCCAGTCTCCTGCAATGATTGTGAAGGATCCTCAAGGTGATCCGGAGAAGGGGGAAGGTAGTCTAACAGTGGAGAGTCTTTGGGTTCCAAAGGTGGAAAACACAAACAACATTTAACAGCTCAAGATGATCTCAGACTTCAGCAGTGCACTTATAATGATACTGATAACTTTCAGTATTGTTGCTCGACACCTGATGACAAAACTCAGAAAAAAAAAAACTTAACTACTATACACAAAGTGCACATTTAGCTATGAATAACATACGTTTTTCATCTTTAGAACACTGCAAGGGCAAGATTAACAATTCGAAGATCAAGCCAGTAAACCCATCCAAAGAGGGGGACATCCTGTGTTGACCACAGGGGAAATGCTGACAGCATCCTGCCTATGAGTTGAGCAGGAAAAATCCTGTATAGCGCTGGCTGAAGAAATGAGGGCAACACTACGGCCTGGTCTTGAATGCTGTCAAAGAAAAAAGTTGAAGCCTCTGCCCCTCACTTTGACATCACTGAGGAAACAGTGTCATCTCACAGCAGCACAGTAACCCTGCTTGAATCCAACATGCGCCAGCTGCAAGAAGACAATGATTTTTTGAAAGCCAAAGAGGACTCTTTGTTGAACTGCTCATGCTGCTGCAATATCTGAATTTTTGGAGTACTGAATCAAACAAAACAGGCCAGCAAGTGATGTAATTTGTGGACAGGGTGCTGTTGGAAATTGGACTCTTGATGGACTCTTTGTTTACCTAAGCTGCTGTTGGTACTTTTACAGAGGTTGATGGTGAGGTTGTCGACGATGTCCAGGAGGGATGAGAAGTCACTGAGCATGTACACGTGGTTTTTAATAGGATCTGAGGCGATGACCCTCAGCTCATCCTCGTTTGCATCCTTTACACCTGAAAGAAAGAAATACTGTCAAAACTGTACCTAAAAAAATGATTCTGTTCTTGGGTGCTGGAACACAGGAACACATATTTTTATTATTTAAGACAGTGGAAAATGCAAAATATAAGAGTTTTTAAAGTGCATCTTCCAAATATCCCCCCAATAATGTGCTAAGATATAAAATACCAGTCAAATGTTTGGACACACCTTCCCACTCACTTGAATGAGAAAGTGTGACCAAACCTTTGACTGGTGCTGTAGAGGAATCTGCAAGTAAGTTCAGATCAAACCAAGATTTTGACCGTACATAATATGTATAACGTGTGTACATGTGATAGCAGGTAATAACGTGTGTTAAAGTTTGGGATACAACATCAAGTCAGTAATGGACCAGACTCAATGCAATGTCATTTCATTCAGCATTTTCCCTGCATCCTGTGGACTTGTGAGTACATTTGGTTTCCACAAGAAAAGTGGATTTAATTCAGTGGAATGCAAGTCAAAACTCAGATACTTTACAGATTAAGTGGCCTGAAACTTGGAACATAGTAAAACAGCCACTATACCAATAGCGTAGACCTCAATGCCGGTGTCTTTCAGGTGCTGCGAGGCGAGGGATACGTCGTCCTGAGACTTTCCATCAGTAATCAGGATAGCAATTTTGTGGGAGTCTGCACGCATTCCCACATTGGGTTTAAAGTTGTTATGGAGGATGTGTTTCAGAGCTTTTCCTGTATGACAGTAATAAAGAAGCTTTAAAAGGTGCAGAGTTGAAAAGCTGACTGTTGCAATGACTGTTAGGTGACTGACAGTTGGGGCACTTCCACAACCTTGTTAAAAATATCTGGTACTTTGATAAAAAGTCAAATCTAGAAGTGTGTGGACATAAAAACTGAGAGAGAAAGTTAACTATGACTCCCAAAATGCATTTCAGTCAGAAACATCCAATCACAGAGCTTCAAATTCTATTGTGAGACGCTCAAATCATTATGATTTTGAATGTTGGTATTGTATTATTATAATTATTATAATCACTATCACTATAATGAATTCAGCAATCTTTGCTTTATAATATTATAGCATGATACCATACAAAAATGTAATATCACAATATTAGCAATCATAATAGTATCACAATTATTAATATTATGATAGTAACAATAATACAAATTACCATCATTGCTCATCTAATTTCTACTGTAACTCTACTGTTTCTGGAATCAGTATGAGTCACAATACTTTTTATTAACTTTATCTGACGTTTCTGTTCTGAAAATGTTATTTGTTAGCAGATACAGTTTTCTTGATCAAGAGAGTGAATTTCATTCACAAATTGCTCCATACATACAATATATTCTATACTATAAATACTTATATATTCACTTTCCACCGCTGACAGACCTAAATACAGAAAGTAAATATATTTGGATCTAATCAGAGTCTCTGCCTCAGTCCCTCACAGTGTAAAGCTGGTGTGGATCAGACAGTGTGCTGTTAAATCACCTGTGTAGGTGTTTCCTCCTTTGTATGGCAGGTTGGCTATGGCCCTCATCAGGGATTGTTTGGTCTGGTGGGTGTTCAGCTGCCACTCCGTATTTGGGTCGTCACTGTACTGAACCAGACCTGCAGAAAACACAGAAATGTGTAAAACTGACACACTGACTCAGCTTTTGTTTTAAAATAATAATGAGAATAACAATGATAATAATGAGTATGAGAATGATAATTTGCACTGAGTGTTCTTGATCAGATGCATTGGTTTATTAGTATTATTATTGTTATTATCACATCACATGTCTCATGCACACTCATTCCTAACAGGCTAACAGGCCAATAACCCTTGAGTCTACTGTCTGACAGTAAAAGTAATGAAAGACCAAAGGATTGGCTTATCATTTTAATATACAAATGTGAAGTGAGATCAATACATTTTCTCTGCGACCTTTTGGACAAACATGTTCTTTTGTTATTGCTGAGGGGACCACTGGCCTTCTCTATCCTGTCCAAGAAGGTAAAACTCTGTGTCTTGGAGTAAACAGGACATGTTAAGGGGTCAAAGGCCACATATCTTCCCTGATTTGTGTCTTTAGGTGATGTGGCTCTTAGTTAACATACATACATAACTGAAGTTTGTATGATTTGACCAATCAAAGATAATTTCTTTGTTCCTTCTCCAACTATAATATAATGGGGTTTGCTTTTTGCTCGCTGAGATGAACTGATGTAAGTCTTTGTGTGTTCTGTCTTCTTATTGTACAATATTTTTTAATCTTCAACCCAGCAGTATTTTGTATATTATTTCATATTCGTGTTTTGTGTTTCAGACAATTTCCACGATATGACTCATGAACCAATCTGTTGAAGCCTGAAGCCCCTGAGCATCTCTTTGGTATTCTTCGGCATACGGGCAGCAGTTCAGCATGTACAGGAAGTATTGAGGGCAGCGAGTATGTATGAGAGCTGATATCAGTATCAGCAACAGCTGAGTCCAATCAGGTTGAGTCGAGTCTAGTATGAAGGTTGATGGTACTGAACGTTCAGCAGCGAACGCATAAACCTACAGTAAAAACGTGTCAGTCAGTCACCACCTGCACTGTTTAAAGCGAGCTAAATGTTGTCACACAGAAGTCAAGTGAGTTTTTAATACAGTTTAACGTTGTAATTCCTCCATTTTTAATGCTAACATCTAGTCTGGTGACATATAAAAGCAGAGTAGGAAGGAGAAGGTGAGGGCTTTTATTAGTTTACATACTAGTTAATAAACTAAAATGAGTTAGAAAGGAAGAAAGGACAAGAAAATGTCTTGAGCTCCAACAAGAAGACAATTCCTCTTTCTACAGAACGACTGTAGAAAGTTGATGCTGTGGATGAACCAACATGACAAAGTTGTGCATCCCTCCTAGCTAGAATGTTTTGTTCAGAAATGCGGTGTGCTTCACAGAGTCTGTTCAGTCAGAACATCTGTCCTGCTAACTGATCCAACGCGGACCTACACAGAAGGAATGTACAGTATATCTCCACCATGGAAATCAGTGTCTGGACAAAAGATTGTTTTACAAGCTGAATCATAATTACTATGAGTTATAAATGTGTGTTTCAGTAGATGAAGCACTGAATTTTAAGGTAGGTGTATCACCTGAACATTTCATTTTGAACATTTTGAGAATTCTGCAAGTTAATACAAAAGCTAAAATATGTCTGCATGTTTTGGGAAATAACTGGCAGTAATGGAGGCTGTATGCAGACAGCAGTTATTTAGCTTAAACATGTAAAACCACTGGTATGGTCCTTTTATCCTCACATCAGCCATAACCTTGACTACTCTGGTTATCATGTCCCATTTTGCTGCTCTTTTGCTAATTTATAGTACGGGACCTGTGTGTGTTTCACAATGTGCTGTAAAGATTTTAGTATTTTTAGTACTTTATACACAAGCAGTAGTAGTAATAGTACCAGGATCAGTAGTGTGAATAGTTGTTGTAGTAAAAATATTACCGATCTGGACTTTGTCAGGGCCGATATCGAAGTTGCTGACTGTTTGATTTAGAAAGGATCTAATGATTGCAAAGTTTGTAAGGCCAATGCTATAGGATCCGTCGATCAACAGCACGATGTCAGCCTTGGCTTTGCTTTCACACTGAGAACCTGGAGGAAAACAGAGGATTGTGGGATATAAGACACAAGAGACCAAATGTTGAAGCAAGACTAAGGCTGTGTCTGAAATCACTCACTATTTACTTCAAAGTGCAAATTTATCCAATATGTAGAGCCTAAAATGTTCCACAATGGATCAAAAAAGTAATGTTCATGTTGTGAACACTACAAACAAACAAACCCACAATGCCATGCATTGCATTTTATAGACACCAAAATTAGCGGTGTGCGACTCCACAGCAGACAGTGTGTATTAGTGAGTAGTGAATGAGTGAACCAGGGAGGGATTTCGGACACATCCTGAAAGTCTACAGTCATGCTAACAGCACTGTGAGACTGTACACAGTGGTGTTTTGAGCTAAATGCTAACATGCTGACATTTAGCAGGTATTATGTTTACCATGTTAACCATCTTAGTTCAGCATGTCAGCACACTAACATTTGACAATTAACACCAAACAAAAAGTACAGCTGTGTCATTAGTTTTGAGACTATTTGGACATGAACCAAACTTCATCCATTCTCAGCTGCTTATCTAGGTGCTGATCCTCCTGGGGGATCCAGAGGTGTTCCCAGACCAGATGAGATACATATAATCCCTCCAGCGTGTTCTGCACTGAGGTCTCCTACCAGTTAGATGAGCCTGAACACCTCCAAAGGAGGCACCTATTTTCTCTTTCTCTCTTTTTACCTGTTGATTGGTGTTTATCTTCAGCCTGGAGTCCTGGAGAGAAAATCAGAAATTTCACATTTAGATTGGAGAAGAGCTGTGAACTGAACAAACACAGAGCTGTTTCTGGACATCTGGAGGCTCTAGAAGAGACAGACAGCAAGCTAGACATCTTAAGAAAAGGTGTTTGTTCTGGTCTGTATCAGTGGATGAGTTTGTAAACTTTGCTCTGTTTCTTTACAATCTAAGTGAACCAAAAATCATCTCTAAAAGCCAGGTGAGAATGTTCTCTCTTCTCATTGGTCAGATGTGTCTGGGGCGGGAGCGAGAAGATAAACACAGGAAGAAGGTCCTGAAGAAGCTCCGATCTGCCCAAATACCAAGAAGACAATGTACTTGTTTGTTAGTACAGGTCGGACCTTGTTGATTTCACTCATCAACATCCCAGCATGCAAAGCGCTCCTGGCTACGGGAGCCATTTAGCTCAAACTTGAAGCCGTGTAATTGGTCAGGTGGAGGCCACATCACGTTTCAACCACAAACGAACCAAGACCACTTCCTCTAAAGGATCTCTGTGAAGTTATTTTGGTCTGAGGACATTTGCTGTGTTCAGATCTGCCCAAATGAAATGAACTAAGGAGGAAAACCAACCAGAATCTCTTTCAACTAGACTGAACTACACAGAACTACACAATATACACTGTAGAGCATTGTCAAGTTAAGCTAGCTGCTGATATAGCCATGGCTAGTCTTAGCTAAAGCTAAATGAAGTTACTTTTTCCCCATGAGCTGTTATCTGTAACATAATATGTAAACTTATTCCAGCTAAATCCAAACATGATGGAGACAAATAAAACAGTTAAACTACTGCTAAAGGTGGTTTAGCTTAGCTTAGTTTAGCAGAGTAGCAGTAACTTCCACCTGAGCTGTTAAATCAAGTGGAATTCATGTGATTTTATTTTTGTTGCGCTATGTGTAAATGTATTAAAATGTACATTTATTATACCTGTATTAATTTAATTTTACAGTATACCTGGCCTGGAAGACACAGTAAAACCGATATTTTCATCATATAATCTGAATATGAATTATAAATACAATAAAGTTTATTTTCTATGAATAAAGAGAGCTGGATGAAACATGACATTTTTATAGATATTACGTTTCCCTCACATTCCTGCAGATTGTGTAAAGGTAGACTGCAGTATGAGGTATTATTTTTGGGTGAAATAATCCTCGTAAAAAGACAACAACAACAGAAAAAAAAAAAGATGGAACAACAAACGTCTCTCTTTGCCTGGTCAGCCTGAAACTTTAAGACCTTTTTTCTTGACCTCACTGCTTCTACTTTCTGCTTCTTTGAAGAGCAGCAGATGAGATGAACACATGAACACAAGCTCAACAGACGCTTGTGTGTGTGTGTGTGTGTGTGTGTGTGTGTGTGTGTGTGCTTATATTTCTCACATTGTGAGGATATAAATCTTCACAGTCACATTGTGGGGACTCACTTCCCTTTTGTGGAAAAAAACTCAAGTTCCCATAACATAAATCATTAAATCTTAAAATGAAGACTCTGTTTAAAGCATTTGGATTGTTTTAACAATCTTTAAGCAATGACAAGTGGAAACTTTTAGGGGTTAAGTGTGAGAAAAAGCTTGACAGAGTTACAGGAAGCGGCTCAAACAAATATATTTGATAAGAAAAAAAATTAAAAAGTGTTTCGCAACAGTCAGTCCTATATGTGACAAGAAATGCTCTTGCACTGCCATGGTAACAGAAGTGTACTCTGTAATCTCACATCAGATGCTAATCAGTTTGTCCTCAAACACTTTCCTGTCACAGAAAAACCTCTCAACTTCATTTTGTTCCCATTAAAACAAATTGTTTTCTGTCATCGAGGAAGTTTGCAGCTGATTTAAAGGAACATTTGAGAGGATTAAAACATCTTTTGTTTGTTTTTAAATGTCATGTTAATAGTTTTTATTATTAACCCTGTAAAGCCTAAATATAGAAAAAAATGAGCAAACTTTTTTTTTCACCTCTCAGATGTTGTTGTAGGCCTCTGATGCGGAAATTAAAGGGTTTTAGGACAGCTAAAAGCGATTGTTGTAATATTGCAACAGTGGACCTTACAGGGTTAAAAGGAACAAAAAAAGTCTTAAAAAAGGTTAGGGTTAGGGTATGTCTCCAGGAAATTAATGTCTATGTAATGCCCCTAAAAGTGACCTGCGACAATGTGTGTGTGTGTGTGTGTGTGTGTGTGTGTGTGTTTGTGTGTGTGTGTGTGTGTGTACTTGTGTTCCTCATGTTGTGGGGACATAAATTCTGCTGGACTGGACAGCTTCCAGGTGTGAATGTGCAACTGTGTGAATGTGATCAGTGTGTTCCTGAAACAGACAGCATTGCTCTCAGTGAAACCCTCCTGAATAAATAAAGGTGAAAAAATGACAACAGAGTGGCACATAAAGAGTTGTCTGTAACAGACAGTCTCACCCACTTAAGGCAGTGATTGGTCAGGTGTGTGCAGGTGTGAAAGTGGCTTGAACTTCACTTGTCAACTACGTCTGTCAGGTTTCATGTCACCATCAGAGTGCAACACTGTGAATGTCTTCCAGGAGAAACTGTGTGATGTGCATTTTGTATATGTGCATCAGTATGTATGTATAAGTACACATATAACCCAACCGGTCAAAGCAGATGGTCTGCTTGAGGTTTCTACCCATTAAAGGGGAGTTTTTCCTTACCGCTGTCGCCAAGTGCTGCTCATGGAGGAATTGTTGGGTCTCTGTAAATTGACCTGCTCTATGTGAAGAGTGCCTTGAGATGACTTCTGTTGTGATATGGCGCTATATAAATAAAAATTGATTGATTGATTGATTGATATAACTCTCCTGTAGCTCCTGATACTTTCATGTAAATGTTTACTGGGCTACACTGTTATATGGAAGCTCTTTTATGTCAGATTACAGCAACAAAATAACACATCAAATGATTAAAACACATCAAATAATGTAAAATCCAAACATCCTAAATAAACAGCTCCAACAATCCACAGTCACCCATCTGATAATGAACACAGAGGTAGAATAATAAAAAGTCACTTATTAAATGAGAAAAGTCCAAAAAAGAACCTCCTCACAAATGAGGAGCTGGCCTGTCAATCAAACTGCCTTCAAAGTCCCTCCCTGTTCTTCTAAATATACCCACAGTCCCTGCAAGGTGACGGTCACGTGACCCACAAACAGCCCGAAGACGTCAGCAGGATTTTACATTTATATGCTTTGAATTTTCATTATTAGATGATGAACACATGAATTATTGGTTTGTTATTAGAAGTTAAAGTGATAAAACTCATTACAGCAAGTATCAGAACTTTTACTGAACACACTTCACTACATTTTACTGACCATGTTGACTTTTACTGCAGTTTTCAAAGCTGCTGTTTCACTTGAACTCAGTATTTTTACATTACAGCAGAGTCTTACCTGAACTCCACAGCAGCAGCAACAGCATCAGCAGGTGATCCATGTCCAGGTAGACGTCTGTCTCCGTCTCTGTGTCGTCTCTCTCTGCTCGTCTGTTGGACTCATCGTATCCTTTTATATTAATCAGATGTGGTGTTTCCCCTGAATCCTTTATCTCTTCATCAGCTTCATGTGCTTTCTGACAGGAAGCTGCTGGCTGAAATGGCTCTGAGCTGCTTCATCATGTGACTGACAGCTAAAGTAAATGAAGGACGTTTATCCAACGCACTTCTCATTCATACACACTCCAGCCTGTTATTTGCACTGGGGATGGGGGGGCTTCCATTTAGAAAAGATGGACCAACCAACTAAAACTTGATGCTCACATGTGGTTTGGATCACCATGACAACACGCAACCGATCATGACAGCTCATTTGGCTTGTAAGGATCAGAGCTATTAATATATTGATTGACAGTGAGATAGACCAATCAGCGAGTCTGAGGATAAACTCACTGATGAGCAGCTGAGATTATACTGCTGTTACTGTGGCAACATCACAGCAGTTATTGCGACATACAGCAGTGACTGCTGCAGAGTTGTTTGTGTGTTTTCAGTTTTTTTAAATTTTATTTACTGTTCTTTTTATTGAGTGCAACATAAGTTAACACAAAAACACATATGACACAGGACAGTACAAACAAAACAACAAGAAGAAAAATTAATAAATACAAACAAAATGTTGGCTTAATACTAGATGCGTGTGTGTGTGTGTGTCGGGGGGGAGGGGTCGAAGGGATGAAGATGCGACAGGGTGAAACCAGTATGGGTCGAGACAGATTTAAAAAATCTTTTATTTATTATTTATTTTATAGTTTGTTTGTTTGTCTGTTCATACTCCCCTTTCTCTCCTCCTCCCCCGTCCTTGTTCTCTCCTGCTTCAGGCCTCCAGGCCTGTAGGAGGTTTCTGGCCTGTTGCAGGTCAGATCCCCTCTAGAACAGCCCCAAACCTACAGGAGGGGTCTGTTCATTTGGGTCTGAGGAGCAACTTTCTATCTGAAGGAGGGTTAAACAGCGATCAGACCCTCAGACACCAAGCTGGGTGTCTTTTCTGGGGTGTTTTCCAGAAATCAGGTTTAGTGCAAACTCTGAGTTTCTTCACCCTGAGATGAGGGAAACTCAGAAAGAGATGTAACTTAAACTCTGAGTCACTCCGAGTCATCACTGCAGAGTATGACAGTATATGCTACTTTAACAAGAACCTCCAGCTTCTTACTCTGAGTAACGCTTCCTACATGAACACAGATGGAACAGTTTTGGTTCATTCACATGAGATTTCTGTATTTCTGTTTTTTTAATGATCATGTGTGTTCTTGTGGGGATGAATATTTAACGATAAAATGAGGTACTTAAGATTTGAAACCAACCAATCAGAGGCTTTAAAAAATGTGCTTCTGGTTATTTTCCCCCCAAAAATCAGATTTTCTACCATCCATATTGTTAACAAGCTCATTGTTCTTGTTTTATACCAGTTTTCACAAATTTCAAAAAAGTGTTGGACAAATTAGAGTTTTGACCAGATGATGGCACTAGATGAAACAAACTTATTATGATTTATCTTGAGGAAAAACATGAATGTTTGAACCACATTTGGTGGCAATTTGTTTAATAGTTGTTGAGATATTTCACTCAAAACTACAGGTGGACTGACTGAGAGATGCACCCTGCAGCCATGTTGCTGTCAAGGATAAAACACACTAGGTTTCACACAAAAAAGGTTTTTAAAATATAAAAGTGATCAATATACAATTATTTTCACCCTGATTTATGTACCTTTACATCAACACATTTCCTGTTAAAAGAAGACTCTGATCAAACTGCTGACGTCAAAGAAAGGAACCTGTCTGATTATTAAAATGATTTACGAGCTGTTTGACAGCCTTCTGCACACGATCAGGGATATAACTGCAGAAATACAAAATGTTTTTAGGTAAATGTAAAGATTTTGAGACCAGTTTCTGTTCAGATACTGACCTGATTAAACATATGAAGTATTGACCATAACGTAAAAAATTCATCTGGATTCTTTAACTAAGGTGGAAAACCACCAGATCCTCATGATCAATAAAGTTAATAGATGACACACTAAATATAATGACTTTTGTTGTGTGAAGTCACATCTCTGCTCTTTTTACCTGGCAGTTAATGTTATATTTCATAAAAAGATCATCTTGTTTATGATGGTGTTGAAATGAGGACATGTCTGTTCCTCTGCTATTGATTTTAATAATTAATCATTATCTGTGATAATGATTGTTTGTTTACAGTGTTCCCATAGTATTATATTAAGAATTTACCATTGCTGCCAGCCACTCAAGTTATACCTACTCTTTAGGAATTATAAGGATTTCGGTTCAGCATTCAAATAACACATATTCAATGACACCTAGTCAAGCTGTCAGAATTGGCTGTTTACTCAAGTGCTCCCCTTTTTTAATTAAAACACAGCATGCCACTGGTCCTGTGACACATAGATAGTTTGTACCTGGCTGTTACTGTTATGCATTCCAGCCTGAGTAAGAAATAGAGCCTGTTAGATAGAGCCACAGGGTGCTACCAGGCTTTCTTTGATAATGATTAATTATTGCTGAGTAGCCAAACTTGTCGGAAGGCCCAGCAAAATGGTGCCCCGTGTGAGTCAAAGTATTATTGGCAATTATTCATAATTGTGCAATATTAATTTCAGTATAATTTTGGAAATTTGTTTTTTTCTCAATAAAAAAATCTGGAATCTAAAACCTTTAGACTATCCAATAGCCTTTATATTCACTATTCACTATTTTTAAATTAACACTAAGTGTGCAGATTCGCCAATGACACCACACCTTTACTGTGATTTCAGCTTATTGTTTTTTTTTCTTCGACAGGAAGAGAACAACCGAACCTTTCAGATCATTGAGGTGCAGGTGTTGTCCAACTGGGGCCACCAAGAGTACACCTGCATGTATCGCTTCAGAGTGCACGGGACGCCGCAGAGTTGATTATTTACTGCACAAACAGTGTGGAGACAGCAGAGACACACAGTCACTCCCTGCTAACTGCTACTAACTGTGCCTGAGGAACCATAGACTTCTTGATGTCTAAGTGTTGTCATTTTCCTGTGGAAAAAGGACATGCTGAAAGCTTTGTGATGTATGTTTTTTTTGTCAATAGTTAATATTTTATATCAGTGTTTTCTATTTGCTGTGTTAAAGGTCTTTTTGAATGTTTTATCCCATTTTTCTTTTATTAGTTGCATTATTGCAGTGTAGTAAAACAGTTTTGAGCAGAATGTTTTCACATCTGTCTGTTGTGCTCAGAAACACTGTAACATTTAATATTAGAGCTTTTTTAATGCAAGAAATGATGAAAGTCACATTATCTGGTCCACAGCAACACGTTTTTTAAAGTTTTTGTGGATTTGATTCTGTGTAACAGCAGAGACCATCAGTGCAATGCAGATGTCAGAGTGTCCTTAAACACACCAACAGGGAGGGTTTTCAGAATCACCTCTGATCACAACCTCAGTGCTCTGAGGTGATAATGGACCTTTGACAACAAATGTTTGAACTGTTCTGATTACACACATCAGGCAGAGTGTTTGAAACATAAAGTCAAAGATTACTGCTCAAATGAAATGAAAATACTTTGCACTGATGTTTTTCCAGTTTTATTTATTCTTGTATAACTCCCAAACCCACAAATTAAAGCAAACATTGCGAAAATTGGAAAGGATTTGGCGTTCCACCAAAGTAGAAGAATCTCGCTTAGTCTGGCAAGATAGTCTTAAAACATATAGGAAGGCCCTCTGTAATGCCAGAGCCGCCTATGACTCAGCATTAATAGAAGAGAATAAAAACAGCCCTAGGTTCCTTTTCAGCACTTTGGCCAGGCTGACAAAGAGTCATAACTCTATTGATCCATGTATTCCTATAGCTCTCAGTAGTAACGACTTTATGAGCTTCTTTAATGATAAAATTCTAACTATTAGAGACAAAATTAACCACCTCCTGCCCTCAACAGGCACCGTTCTCTCCCCAAACACAGGCACCTTAGAAACAGCAGTAAATCCTGACATATATTTGGACTGTTTTTCTCCAGTAGACTTTCCTGAACTAACTTCAATGATTTGTTCAGCTAAACCATCAAACTGTCTCTTAGATCCCATCCCAACTAGGCTGCTTAAGGAAGCCTTACCCTTACTGAGCACTTCTTTACTAGATATGATCAATCTGTCTTTAGTAACAGGCTATGTACCACAGTCCTTTTAAGTAGCTGTAATTAAACCTCTTCTTAAGAAGCCTACTCTTGATTCAGGTGTTTTAGCCAATTATAGACCTACATCTAACCTTCCATTTCTATCTAAGATCCTTGAGAAAGCAGTCTCTAATCAGTTATGTGACTTTCTACATAACAATAGTTTATTTGAGGATTTTCAGTCAGGATTTAGAGCGCATCATAGCACAGAGACAGCACTGGTGAAAGTCACTAATGACCTCCTAACTGCATCGGACAAAGGATTTGTCTCTATACTTGTCCTGTTTGACCTTAGTGCCGCATTCGACACAATCGACCATCAAATCCTTTTGCAGAGACTGGAACATTTAATTGGCATTAAAGGAACTGCATTAAGCTGGTTTAAGTCCTATTTATCAGACCGATTTCAGTTTGTACATGTTAATGATGAATCCTCCGTGAAGGCAAAAGTTAGACATGGAGTTCCACAAGGTTCTGTACTTGGACCAATACTATTCACCTTATATATGCTTCCTTTAGGTAATATTATTAGGAAACACTCCATAATTTTTCATTGATATGCAGATGACACCCAATTATATTTATCAATGAATCCAGATGAACCCAAACACCAAGCATGCCTTAACGACATAAAGACCTGGATGACCTGCAATTTTCTACTACTAAATTCAGATAAAACTGAAGTTATTGTGCTTGGCCCTAAACACCTTAGAAACACATTATCTAATGATATAGCTACTCTGGATGGCATTACCCTGGCCTCCAGCACCACCGTAAGGAATCTGGGAGTTATCTTTGATCAGGATATGTCCTTTAACTCCCACATAAATCAAATCTCAAGGACTGCCTTTTTTCACTTACGTAATATCGCAAAAATCAGGCACATCCTGTCCCTAAAAGATGCAGAAAAACTAGTTCACGCATTTGTTACTTCTAGGCTGGATTATTGCAATTCCTTATTATCAGGCTGCTCTAACAAGTCTCTAAAGACTCTCCAGCTGGTCCAGAATGCAGCTGCACGTGTTCTGACTAAAACTAGAAAAAGAGATCACATTTCTCCCATTTTAGCTTCGCTACATTGGTTTCCTGTAAAATCTAGAATAGAATTTAAAATCCTTCTCCTAACTTACAAAGCTCTTAATGGTCAGGCACCATCATATCTTGAAGAGCTCATAATACCGTATTATCCCACTAGAACACTGCGCTCCCAGTATGCAGCTTACTGGTGGTTCCTACAGTCTTTAAAAGTAGAATGGGAGGCAGAGCCTTCAGCTATCAGGCTACTCTTCTATGGAACCATCTACCAGATTCAGTCCGGGGTGCAGACACCCTCTCTATGTTTAAGAGTAGGCTTAAAACTTTCCTTTTTGATAAAGCTTATAGTTAGGGATGACCAGGCTCGCCTTGGATCAGCCCTTAGTTATGCTGCTATAGGCCTAGACTGCTGGGGGACTTCCCATGATGCACTGAGCTCCTCTCTCCTCCTCCTCCTCTACATCTGTATGCATTCATGTAACATCAATGCATGTCAATAACTTTACTTCTTCCCCAGAGTTTTTGTGCTTTCTCATCTCATAGGAACCCCGGGTTCTGGGCTGAGCCTTCGCGGTCCTTCACAGTCCTGATGGCATCCTTCCCTGTCTGTTGATGCTTATACTTATTGTTGTTGTTGTGATTGTTGCTCTTCTGTCCCCCCTCCCCCTTTCCCTCTCTCTTTCTCTCTCTAAACCCAACCGGTCAAAGCAGATGGCCGCCCACCAAGAGCCAGGGTCTGCTTGAGGTTTCTACCCGTTAAAGTGGAGTTTTTCCTTACCGCTGTCGCTAAGTGCTGCTCATGGGGGAATTGTTGGGTCTCTGTAAATTAAAGAGTACGGTCTTGACCTGCTCTATGTGAAAAGTGCCTTGAGATGACTTTTGTTGTGATATGACGCTATATAAATAAAAATTGATTGATTGATTGATTGATTGTTGTCAGGTCAATGAAGATGAATCAGTTTGTATATTATATGTGAAATGTGTTGAGACCTCATTTTTTACGTTATATATATTTTTGTTGTGTTTTTTCTTTTTTTAGTATGTGATTTCAAGATGTTATAATAAAGATGTGAAATTTGAAGTTTGTTTTTTTTTCTCTTTTTTTGGTTTTATTTTATTATTTTTAGATTTTATTTCGTCCTGTTTTTGGTCCACAAGTTTGTCTGAAAAACACTGACGTGAATGAAAGCTTGAGCGTTCACGTCATGTTGAGACTTAAGAGTCAGAAAGAATTTTCACGTCAGCCGACAAGTTGCAACCCAGAAGTTATTCTTAATAATTGCTTATAACTTATATATAAATGATCAGTAAGTGACTTATTAACCATTAATTAATGCTTATAAATCCTTTATAAACAGTGACTGATCAGAAAGTGGTGCTCAAAGATGAAACATTTGATCTGACTCAATAAATGTTTGATTTATTGAATTTTGTTAACTCAAAGAACATAAAAATGCTGAATAACAATTTTTGTGCTCAAACACTCAAGTATATAAAAGGCAGTGAAGAAAAACTGGATGTATTTTATAAAAATGATTTCTTGACTCAGACCATAAAACTGGATTCATGGAAATCTTTAAGTAAAAAGAAAGCTGTTGACATGAGAGATTAATAATGACAAAATAAAACTATATGCAGATATTCAAGTATTTTGTGACAGTTTTGCAGATGTGTGTGAGGTTTGTTTTTCCTGAGTCGACTGATGGGAGCTTTTTGTAGACAAACAAAAGTTAAGTTTACAATCTGCGTTAAACTCATTGTGTTTATCCTGTAATTCTAACAAATGAGTTGAATGCGTTTCCTTCCTCGTAAAACATTTGCAAAATTGTTTGTTCAGTATTTTAAAGTGAGACTAACTTCTGATTAACAGTTGTAAAACAAGTGTAAAAGTAGCACATGTAGGGAAGAGTCATAAAGTCAACTAAATGAATTAGCAATGTCTGTTATACATGTTATATGTCTATATCTATATCTAAAGCTTGCAAACATGAATATAAGCTGTTGATCATTCCAGACCAACTGAAGCACTGGTAACTCATAAATCATGAGGTGCAGAATTGTCCAATATGACGTCACTCCTTGAGATATGGGCTGCAAAAAGCTGGTTGGTTTAACACATGAGACTGAAAGGAGAGATGAAACCTTTTCTGCAGTGATTTAAGTGCTACTTTAAAGGGAATGTCTGTGTAAAAAATATAAAATCCTCCACTGAGCAGATGGATGTTTGTGTGACTCCTTGGAGGTCCTACTCTGCTCTCTGAGCTCTTTCCTCTTCAGCCGGCTCTCCTTCAGCTTTGGAAACACCGAGGTTATAAGAATCCAGCTCAGTGTTCTCCTGTGGGCCTGACTTCTGCCCCCTGCTGGCCTGGAGAGACATGACAACACAGATCTAAGTTACTGCATCAGTCCTCTCTTCAGTTCAATATAAACAGGCTGAGTGCTTCATTTCAACCAGTCCTCTAAACAACAAACATGTGTTCAGTACCTTCCGGATGAAATAGATGGCAATGATGAACAACAGCAGAGTCACCGACAGGACGACCAGTGTGATGATCAGAACTGTTGGATCTGACGAGACACATTCAGTCATCACATTAGATCACATGACATCATAAGAACAACAGCTCCCATCAAACAGAAACATGGCATGTGCTAGAAAAGCAAACTGGACCATTGTTTTGTGTTTTGTACTATATTCTGGTCCTATATCTGTTTTTTTCCAACTTTTTCTTGTTCTTCTTTGAGTCTTACCTCTAACATTACAATTAGGGAGGACCAGCATCTTCTAATCCAAGCAGAAACAAATAAATTAGTCTTGGGCAAGAAAAAGCTGTTTTTAAACTTAATAGGTGTATTGTTGGAAATATCACCTGTATTAACATCATATGCCAACGAGAAGCTCTGTGATTATGTGTACAGGGCGAAAAAAAAACAATTTTATGTTTAGTTCATCTTTAACATCCCATATGTGACTTTAATGACTCTTCAAGTGTAAACGAACTACAGGGATTACTCCCCACCAGTCAGTCAGACCCAAAGAAGACTTTTGGATGAAAGGCGAGATGTCTCGAAGAATCTCAAACAAGTGAAGTTTCCTTTGACTTAACTCTTCTGTATCTACTCTGTTTTTTACCATTATTGTCATTCACTAATTCATTTGCTGTCTTTTTCTTTTCACTACAACACAGTTGTTATGGTTCAATAACATTAAAGAAGCCGGGAAGGAAACAGTTTACAGTTCCTTCATCAGATTCTGCCTCAGCTCTCTGTAGGTCGCTGGGTCGGTCCTGCTGCCTGATGACTTTTTATCATGTTTTACAAACATGGAAACAAAGTCAGTGTGACGTCTGAGTTCCACTGAGCTTCACACTCTGCTTCAGCTTACCTGTGACAGTGAGAGACAGCAGACGGCTCTCAGAGGAGAAGTTATGAGAAAAAATAAAGACTTCATAAACACAGCTGTAGTTCCCATGGTGGGCAGGGTCTGCAGCAGGAAACAGGAAGTCAGCAGAGTGATTGACAGCTGGCTGGGTGTAGTTGTATGTTGTGTTGGAGGAGGTGAAGGTGAGGCGGAAGGAGCCTCCTGGGTACTGAGGCTGGATGGAGCAGCTGATGGTGAAGTCGGAGCCCCGGCGCACCTGAAACCCCTGCTGCTGGGCCTTGGAGACCCCGTCCATGGTAGAAGACATAGAGATGATTGGCTGAACCAGCAGGACTGTAAACACAGAGAGATGGTTGGGTGATTCAGCATTTTATGGGGGTTTGAAGAAATGAGCCTCCAGGAACAAACTAACTTCTCTACCCTTTAGGATGCCGTCATCCTGGATAGGTTTACAGTTCAGTCCAATGGAAACCACCGACTATCACTGTGACAGAGGACGGAAAATATTACTGTCATAGATGATGTCACTGATGGACTTACCTGAGCACATGAGCTCCACAATGGAGGAAGAGGAACTTGATGATGCACATTCCCTCAGTGTAGACCCAGACTGAACACAGTCAGATCTGATCCTCCAAACAAATCTTTTTAAATTAAATTAAATTTTTTAAAAATAACCTCAAGAAAGGATCAAGAAATAAGGGCGTAAAATGGCAAAAATAACTTGTAAAAAAAATAAAGCCAGAAGAAGGACCGGAAACAATGGTGTAAAAAAAAAAAACCTTCAACAGTTATAAAAAATAAAAGAGCATAACTGGATAGAACTGGATAGAACTGGATATGCCAGGCATAACTAGTTCAGCCCAAAACCTATGTTGGGGATTTTTGGCCTGCAACAGATGATGTAAAGAAATTATAAGGGTGTAATTGGCTAGTATGAAGAGGCTGGACAATAAGCGTGCCCTATATCAGACAAAAGGGGACACAAGGGGAGTAGATGATCAGTGTGTTATTAATATGTATCACAGTTTGATTATGATGGACTCTTTGTTTACCTAAGCTGCTGTTGGTACTGTTACAGAGGTTGATGGTGAGGTTGTTGACGATGTTCAGGAGGGATGAGAAGTCACTGAGCATGTACACGTGGTTTTTAATAGGATCTGAGGCGATGACCCTCAGCTCATCCTTGTTTGCATACCCTACACCTGAAAGAAAAAATATTGTTAAAATTGTACCTTAAAAAATGATTCTGTTCTTGGGTGCTGGAACACAGGAACACATATTTTTATTATTTAAGACAGTGGAAAATGCAAAATATAGGGCAGATTTTAAAGCGCATGTTCCAAATATTCCCCCCGAAAATGTGCGAAGATATAAAATACCAGTCAAATGTTTGGACACACCTTTCCACTCACTTGAATGAGAAAGTGTGACCAAACCTTTGACTGGTGCTATAGAGGAATCAGCAAATAAGTTCAGATCAAACCACCTTCTTGGGTGCTGGAATGCAGGAAAATATATTTTTATTATTTTTGACAGAGGAAAATGCTAAATGTATGGTAGTTTTTAAAGCGCATGTTCCAGTTTTTGACCGTACATAACATGTATAACGTGTAAATGTGATAGTTGGTAATAACATGTTAAAGTTTGGAATACAACATCAGTCAGTAATGGACCAGGCTCAATGTAACGTCAAATAAATTTTCATTCAGTATTTTCCCTGCATCCTGTGGACTTGTGAGCACATTTGGTTTCCACAAGAAAAGTGGATTTAATTCAGTGGAATGCAAGTCAAAACTCAGATACATCACAGATTAAGAGGCCTGAAACTTGGAACACAGTAAAACGGCCACTATACCAATAGCGTAGACCTCAATGCCGGTGTCTCTCAGGTGCTGCGAGGCGAGGGATACGTTGTCCTGAGACTTTCCATCAGTAATCAGGATAGCAATTTTGTGGGAGTCTGCACGCATTCCCACATTGGGTTTAAAGATTTTATCGAGGATGTGTTTCAGAGCTTTTCCTGTATGACAGTAATAAAGAGGATTTAAAAGGTGCAGAGTTGAAAAGCTGACTGTTGCAATGACTGTTAAGTGACTGACAGTTGGAGCACTTCCACAACCTTGTTAAAAATATCTGTTTCTTTGATAAAAAGTCAAATCTAGAAGCCTGTAGACATAAAAACTGAGAGAGAAAGTTAACTACGACTCCCAAAATGCATTTCAGTTGGAAACATCCAATCACAGAGCTTGTGAGATGCTCAAATCATTATGATTTTGAATGTTATTGTATTATTATAATTATTATAATCACTATCACTATAACAGCAGCAGCAATCTTTGATTCATAATATTATAGCATGATACTGTATAATAATGTAATATCTCAATATTAATAATTATAATAATATTACAACTATTATTATCATAATACAATTATAATTATTATTACAATCAGACAGCGTGTTGTTAAATCACCTGTGTAGGTTCCTCCTCCTCTCTGGCGCAGCTTGGCCATGGCCTCCAGCAGGGATTGTTTGGTCTTGTGGGTGTTCAGCTGCCACTCGGTCCTTGGAACTTTAGAGTACTGAACCAGACCTGCAGAAAACACACAGAAATGTGTAAAACTGACACACTGACCAAGCTTTTGTTTTTAAAGGATAATGAGAATAGCAATGATAATAATGAGTATGAGAATAATAATTTACACTGGGTGTTCTTGAACAGATGCATTGGTTTATTACAATTATTATTGTTATTATCTTGTTAGCATCTTTAGCTCCAACATGCATCCACATATCACATGTCTCACGCACACTCATGCCTGAACAAATTTGCATATGCAAAGAAGGACCAAAGGGCTTAAAGGACCATTCCAGCAGTCCAGTCCAGTACAACTAACAGGCTAACAGGCTAATAACCCCTGAGTCTACTGTCTGACTCTGGTATATGAACGAATCTGGTGAAGCCTGAAGCCCCCGAGTGTCTCTTCGGTATTCTTCGGCATACGGGCAGAAGTTCAGCATGTACAGGAAGTGTTGAGGGCAGCGATTATGTATGAGGGCTGATATCAGTATCAGCAACAACTGAGTCCAGTCAGGTTGAGTCAAGTCTAGTATGCAGGTTGATGGTACTGAACGTTCAGCAGTGAGCGCATAAACCTACAGTAAAAACGTGTCAGTCAGTCACCACCTGCACTGTTTAAAGCGAGCTAAATGTTGTCACACAGAAGTCAAGTGAGTTTTTAATACAGTTTAACGTTGTAATTCCTCCATTTTTATCGCTGACATCTAGTCTGGTAACATATAAAAGCAGAGTAGGAAGGAGAAGGTGAGGGCTTTTATTAGTTTACATACTAGTTAAT
This sequence comes from Thunnus thynnus, assembly GCF_963924715.1. NCBI lineage: Eukaryota > Metazoa > Chordata > Actinopteri > Scombriformes > Scombridae > Thunnus > Thunnus thynnus. The sequence goes on along the minus strand of NC_089536.1, from coordinate 1,459,089 downwards.
AAACAAAAAGTAGTTAGAAAAGAAGAAGAGACAAGAAAATGTCTTGAGCTCCAACAAGAAGACAATTCCTCTTTCTACAGAACGACTGTAGAAAGTTGATGCTGTGGATGAACCAACATGACAAAGTTGTGCATCCCTCCTAGCTAGAATGTTTTGTTCAGAAATGCGGTGTGCTTCACAGAGTCTGTTCAGTCAGAACATCTGTCTTGCTAACTGATCCAACATGGACCTACACAGAAGGAATGTACAGTATATCTCCACCATGGAAATCAGTGTCTGGATAAAAGATTGTTTTACAAGCTGAATCATAATTACTATGAGCAGTAGCAGTAGTAGTAATAGTACCAGGATCAGTAGTGTTAATAGTTGTTGTAGTAAAAATATTACCGATCTGGACTTTGTCAGGGCCGATGTTGAAGTTGCTGACTGTTTGATTTAGAAAGGACTTAATGTTTTCATAATCTTTAGAGCTGATGCTCCCAGAATCATCGACCAACAGCACGATGTCAGCCTTGGCTGTGCTTTCACACTGAGAACCTGGAGGAAAACAGAGGATTGTGGGATATAAGACACAAGAGACCAAATATAGAAGCGAGACTAAGGCTGTGTCTGAAATCACTCACTATTTACTACAAATGCACTCTATTAAGTAGTGAATGAGTGAACCAGGGAGGGATTTCGGACACATCCTGAAAGTCTACAGTCATGCTAACAGCACTGTGAGACTGTACACAGTGGTGTTTTGAGTTAAATGCTAACATGCTAACATTTAGCAGGTATAATGTTTACCATGTTAACCATCTTAGTTCAGTATGTCAGCACACTCACATTTGACAATTAACACCAAATCAAAAGTACAGCTGTGTCATTAGTTTTGAGACTATTTGAACATGAACCAAACTTCATCCATTCTCAGCTGCTTATCTAGGTGCTGGTCCTCCTGGGGGATCCAGAGGTGTTCCCAGACCAGATGAGATACACATAATCCCTCCAGCGTGTTCTGCACTGAGGTCTCCTACCAGTTGGATGAGCCTGAACACCTCCAAAGGAGGCGCCTATTCTCTCTTTCTCTCTTTTTACCTGTTGATTGGTGTTTATCTTCAGCCTGGAGTCCTGGAGAGAAAATCAGAAATTTCACATTTAGATTGGAGCAGAGCTGTGAACTGAACAAACACAGAGCTGTTTCTGGACATCTGGAGGCTCTAGAAGAGACAGACAGCAAGCTAGACATCTTAAGAAAAGGTGTTTGTTCTGGTCTGAATCAATGGATGGCATGATAAACTTATTTCTGTTTCTTTACACACAGAAGGAAATCTAAGTGAACCAAAAATCATCATTAAAAGCCAGGTGAGATTGTTCTCTCTTCTCATTGGTCAGATGTGTCTGGGGCGGGAGCGAGAACATAAACACAGGAAGAAGGTCCTGAAGAAGCTCCGATCTGCCCAAATACCAAGAAGACCTTGTTGATTTCACTCATCAACATCCCAGCATGCAAAGCGGTCCTGGCTATGGGAGCCATTTAGCTCAACTTGAAGCCTTGTAGTATGTCAGATGGAAGTTGTATCACGTTTCCACCACTAATGAACCAAGACCACTTCCTCTAAAGGATCTCTGTGAAGTTATTTTGGTCTGAGGATGTTTGCTGTGTTCAGATCTGCCTGAATGAATTGAACCTGTAACATAATATGTAAACTTTGAACCAACATCTTGGTAAATGAGTTTGTTATTCCAACTAAATCCAAATATGATGGAGACAAATAAAACAGTTAAACTGCTGCTAATGATAGCTTAGCTTAGCTTACCTTAGGAGAGTAGCAGTAACTTCCACCTGAGCTGTTGAATCAAGTGGAATTCATGTGATTTTGTTTTTATTACACTTCATATGTAAATGTATTAAAATTTACATTTATTATACCTGTTTCAATTTAATTTTACAGTATACCTGGCCTGGAAGATACAGTAAAACATACTTTTCATCATATTATATGAACTTTAAATACTATAAAGTTTATTTTCTATAAATAAAGAAAGCTGGATGAAACATGATAGTTACATTTCCCTTACATCCAGACTGCAGTATGAGGTACTCTCAATTATTTTGGGGTGAATTAATCCTCATGAAAACACAAAAAAAAAACAACAAAAAAACAAAGAAATTTAAGGAGCAAACATCTCTCTTCGTCTTTGCCTGGTCAGCCTGAAACTTTAAGACCTTTTTTCTTGACCTCACTGCTTCTACTTTCTGCTTCTCTGAAGAGCAGCAGATGAGATGAACACATGAACACAAGCTCAACAGAGTTGCATGCATGCAGAGTTAAAGGAAAACTATGGTTCATTAAAACTTGTGTTTGTCTCACATGTTGGTTTGTTTCCTGTCTGATCATCTGACTGCTATCAGACCTATCAGACGTGTTTTTTAGTGATGTCATCATGTTCACAGATCTCAGATATTAAAGGCCCCATGAGACGAAGTTAGAGCATCTTTAGCTTCTGTATTGTGATGTATGTCCCAGTGATAGTGAGTGGTGTACAGTTACTAGTTTAGTTAGTTTAAATCAAATCCTTTGCACTTGATTGGACTGCTAAAAAGTGGGCAGGGCTTTGAGTTTAGTGCGACATGCAGCTTCAGAAGGAAACAGAGCCACAGAGGACGCTTGGCTCCACACACATCTTCCTCACCTGTTGAAGGAAGGACTCTTTTTAGTGTCCGGTATGTACTGGGTCAAACACACCGAGCGCTCATGAATCCCCGACTTTTTCCATTCATACTGCCCACGCCCACTCACTGTTATCGTAGGGTACTGCTCACGCTGCCTGCTATGGTGGTGCTGTCCACTCAAAACATAGTAAGTGGGAAAACCAATGAATGAGCGGGAATCATTGTCTCAAACGAGGATGTCAATAAGTGACTCTAGACAGCCTGGCAGCTACTCACTGAACAAGATCAAATGAACCGTTCTCTCTAACTGGGACGTATGAGTGAATGAGGTGCCATTGAATCGCACTTGAGTCAAGACAGATGGCAGGTTACATTGAACAAGACTGAACAAAGTGCTCTTGAACTACCCAGTGAACAATAACTGGGATTTCAATGTTGATTTCAAGTTGAAAACTGGGTGATATTCAGTCTTGGTTTCAGTCTGTCTTCAACCAGCTAAAATGCTGTTACAACATCAACTTGTCACAAAACACACATTTGTTTAATCTTTTTGATCATTTGTTCAGTTGTAGCTTGAAAGAGAAGCGATATTGATTAGTGTGAAGGCATTTCCCCAAAGTTATATTGCACTGGTAGGTAAAATGTGGTCTACATGAAGACGTAATTCCAATGCATTAAACTTTCATATAAAATGTCAAAAATATGGAACTATATAGTAGGAGTGGAGCAGCTCCAAATCTGGTATTTTTGGTGCAGTGGTCAGCGCAGTCGTCTGTGGTGTGAGAGACTGGGATTTAAGACGCGATGTTGGAAACCTCTTTCACTAGACCATATTTCACCGGGATTTTCAATAATGAAATTTTACTTCCTCTACAATGTGCAAATAATAGCAACAGTCATTTTGAACCCTAAGTAAGAAACCACAAACAAATTTCTTAGTTGAAAGCCAGAAATTGCAAATCCTGGTGAAATATGGTCTAAATGTGAATGTTTAATCAACGTAAAGTAAATAGTCAAATAGTCGGTGAAAAAACGTTCACTTTGGAACCTGTTATGAATGTCTTTTCACCGGTAACCGACCTTGTTTTTGACTCAAAAGTAGTTTAACAATGTCATGTGATGCTACTTCAGTACACTTTAACAACAAACATTACTGGAACCATTATATATATATACCATATAAACTGCAAATGAACATTTAATATCCAGGAATTCCCACTATAGCCAGTACCACCAACCATCACTGTGACACATTAGCCACAGTTTCACCCATTGACCATACACAGTCCAGCCATATGTGTACTAGGTTTTGACCTAGTCTTGTTGGACATATATTTGGCATTTAACAAGATAAATGAACACTTAACACAGGGACACAGGATTGAAACTGGAAAGATGTATTTTTCATTTCATTGGGCCTTTAATTGTTGACTATGATGTTGTTATTCCTGATAGAAATTATGGACAAAACTATGAAAATAAGTCATAGTTAGTTATATTATAGTGCAACAGACCGGTTCAGATAGAGTTAATGTAGCACAACAGATCTGAATGATTTCAATACCCAGAAATCCTGTGTGGTGACATCACATAACCACTGTGCTATTTAAGGACTCTGTGTGTGTGTGTGCTTATATTCCTCACATTGTGAGGATATAAATCTTCACAGTCACATTGTGGGGACTCACTTATCGTTTGTGGAAAAAACTCAAGTTCCCATTACATAAATCATTAAATCTTAAAATGAAGACTCTGTTTAAAGGTTTTTGATTGTTTTAACAATCTTTAAGCAATGACAAGTGGAAACTTTTAGGGGTTAAGTGTGAGAAAAAGTTTGACAGAGTTACAGGAAGCGGCTCAAACACTTATATTTGATAAGAAAAAAATTTAAAAAGTGTTTTGCAACAGTCAGTCCTATATGTGACAAGAAATGCTCTGATGTTGCCATGGTAACAGAAGTATACTCTAATGTAACTGTAATCTCACATCAGATGTTAATCAGTTAATCATCTTAAGTTTGTTCACATTAAAACAAAACAATGTTTTTTGTCATTCAGGAAGTTTGTGCAGCTGATTTGAAGGAACATTTTGAGAGGATTAAAATATGTTTTCACGTGTCATGTTAACAGTTTTATTATTAAAAAGAAGAAAAAAGTCTTAAAAAAGGTTAGGGTAAGTCTCCAGGAAATTAATGTCTATGTAATGTCCCCAAAAGTGACCTACGGCAATGTGTGTTGTGTGTGTGTGTGTGTGTGTGTGTGTGTGTGTGTGTGTATACTTGTATTCCTAAAGTTGTGGGGACATAAATCTGCTGGACTGGACAGCTCCCAGGTGTGAATGTGTAACTGTGTGAATGTGATCAGGGTGTTCCTGAAAAAGACAACACTGCTCTCAGTGAAACTCTCCTGAATAAAAATAGAGTGGCTCATGAAGAGTTAACAGTTAAGATACATGACTTCTTGTAACAGACAGTCTCACCCACTTAAGGCAGTGACTGGTCAGGTGTGTGCAGGTGTGAAAGTGGCTTGAACTTCACTTGTCAACTACTTCTGTCAGGTTTCATGTCACCATCAGAGTGCAACACTGTGAATGTCTTCCAGGAGAAACTGTGTGATGTGTATTTTGTATATGTGCATCAGTATGTATGTATAAGTACACATATAACTTTCCTGTAGCTTCTGATGCTTTCATGTAAATGTTTACTGGGCTACACTGTTATATGGAAGCTCTTTTATGTCAGATTACAGCAACAAAATAACACATCAAATGATTAAAACACATCAAATAATGTAAAATCCAAACATCCTAAATAAACAGCTCCAACAATCCACAGTCACCCATCTGATAATGAACACAGAGGTAGAATAATAAAAAGTCACTTATTAAATGAGAAAAGTCCAGGTCTATGTTTAACTTTCACCACCAGATGTCACAATTTCATTATTTAAGAAGGGTCTTCCTCATGTGTTGCTCATGTCCTGCACCGGCCTGTCAATCAAACCTGCCTTCAAAGTCCCTCCCTGTTCTTCTTAATGTATCGATGCCCAAAGCGGAAAACCTCCTATCTGCAGAATTTCCTGATTGGCAGATTTCATTTGGATGATGAGAACAAGGAAGGCTGCTCAGCTGACCTTCGTTGTGACAGAAAAGTCACCTGGCGAAAACCTCCTATCAGGTTCGCTGGGAACATGTTGAGGTACAAAACCTCCTATCTGCATCATCACCAGACCGAGCTGAATTCTGACCCTAGTATACCGGGCCGCTGCTAACCATTTGGAGGCCATAAGCATAATTGGTCATGTGGGCTCAGTTTTCTCTTCTTCCACTTTTCAGTTTTTTTTTTCAGAGACTCATGTTGTCTCTTACTTGCCATTATGCCTCATTCATGGGCGGAGCTAGACTCTCAGCACAGAGGGGGTGAAGCATTCTCAAAGAGCCTTTCTAAAATACTCATTTTAAAATTCACAACTGTAAAATAGCTGATATATCTTATTCATAATCACAAATTGTTATTGAGCCATGCAAGCATATATTTCAGGAAACATACAGTGAAGCCACTTTGAGACAAACTTGCTCTGAAGAACAAAAAAGAAAACAGGTTGCCAGCTGCGTTCAAATGTTTCAGCACTGAGGACAGCATGTGGTGCTCTACATACACCGACTGACCAACAGTTCAGCACCACCACCAATAGATAGAGACAAGCCAGGTGCTCTGTCTCTGCACCATGTCTTTCTAACACGGGAATAACAAACATAAAATAGACACAGCGGTCTACAACACTACAAGGTCTATTCAAATACAAAGAGGACAGTCTGCAACACCACAGGCAGTGACACAGACAGGTGCTGAGATGCAGTAAACATGGAGTTAAACATATTAATCTAACATTATGACTGATTTCTTCATAACTTTTAAGTTAATAAAGACTAATTATGGATGTTTCACTCACCAGTTGTTGTCCCTGCTTAGACTGCTGTAGTTTAGCGTATCGTTAGTCCATTTGTGTATTTCTCCATCCTCCATGGAACAAAATAATCTGAACAGTTTAACAGACTTTGTACATTTCATGGTCCCTTTTTAAAACTTCATCCTCCTCTCCTTCATGGTGGCAAACCTGCCAACCACTTAGTCCTTATTAGTGTTTATGTCCCGCTCAACACGCAGCAAAGTGAGGTTGGATAGTTTGGCCTCATCCACACACGAATGCAAACAGCTCTTAATGAGCCTCAGAAGGCTGAAACTTTGTCTGACAAGTTTCATTCACCATAAACATAAAAAGACGCGAATATCTCATATTTTGGATAAAGTTTTCAGCGAAATAACGCCGGGACTCCACCAAGAGCGCGTGCGCCGCGTTCCGGTTCCGACGCGGTGTTGCTCCGTCCTCTGCACAGTCCGAGGCGGGGCGTCTTCACTACGGGGAAGCCTTCCGCCGTTTAAAGTCAGTTGCACTCCTCCTACAGTAATTACGGCAGCCTAGTCAAAGCTGATAAAGTCCCTAAAGGCTACCGTAATTACTGCAGTAGCAGGGCAACTAAACTGCCCAATTTTGTTAACTTGCTCCTTGATTTTTGTACTTCTGCTATGGTTAAGTAGGCTACGTAGTTAAATGGTTTCTTTATTCATCTGTTTTAATTGCGTTTATTGTTGATATACGACCAGAAGTCTGCATGTGTCTGACTTCCTGCCCAGCTCGATCTGCTGTGTTGCTTGAGGCGGCTTCCGTAAAAAATAGACAAGGCACCTATCTTTGTGTTAAAATGTAATAATGTGATAATTATCATGACGTTTGTATCAACCTTAATTTTTGGGGCCTCCATCTGGTACTTGAGGCCCCACACGCTCTGCCTACTCTGCGTATGCGGAGCAGTGGCATTGCTAGTACACTACAATGTAGTGACTATTACATTTACTACACTGGCCCATCTTTTTACCTGAAAACAACTTTTATTTTTACTTTAATTTTAATTAACTAAATTTAGGGCATTGTTTTGTAGAACCTCTTCCAACTCGCACCAAGTGCAAAAACTCCTGTCTGCAAAATGATCCAGGAAAAATCCGCACTTTGAAAGGCACTAATATCTAGTCGGTATTGTTAACACATAATATATTATGTATTGAGTATCCCTAACAAATAGCATTCTGGAAGAAAACAACAAGTGACGGTCACATGACCGACAAACACAGCCCGAAGACGTCCGTAGGATTTTACATTTATATGCTTTGAATTTTCATTATTAGATGATGAACACATGAATTATTGGTTTGTTATTAGAAGTTAAAGTGATAAAACTCATTACAGCAAGTATCAGAACTTTTACTGGACACACTTCACTACATTTTACTGACCATGTTGACTTTTACTGCAGTTTTCAAAGCTGCTGTTTGACTTGAACTCAGTATTTTTACATTACAGCAGAGTCTTACCTGAGCTCCACAGCAGCAGCAACAGCATCAGCAGGTGATCCATGTCCAGGTAGACGTCCGTCTCTGTCTCTGTGTCGTCTCTCTCTGCTCGTCTGTTGGACTCATCGTGTCTTTTTATGTTAATCAGATGTGGTGTTTCCCCTGAATCCTTTATCTCATCATCAGCTTCATGTGGTTTCTGACAGGACGCTGCTGGCTGAAATGACTCTGAGCTGCTGTAAGTGACTCAGTGAATCTAACCCAGCAGACATTTGTTGGACAGTGATGTTGTGTCCCTGACCAAAAATGGTTCTGGTTGGACTCCAAAAACAGCAACATGTACATGAAAGTCAAATCATGAAACTCAAGTCGAATTGCTTTTTAGTGGACATGTGCACATATTTGGAATATAGATATCCATGTGTAAGTGTCAATTTCTCGTTCTAGTGATTATCAGCTCTGGTCCAATATTGGTTTAAAAACTGTTGTGAGCAGATGTCACAGGGTGTCAACCCTTCCATGTTCAGTAAAGCTTCACCTGGACGTGACTTTAAAAACACTTCAAATCCTCAAAGTTTCACTGCAACTCATCTATTGGTGTTCTGTTTTTTATTTTTCATACAAAACCCTTTTAAAAAATTCTTAAATTGGTTGAGAGCAGATTGTCCTAGAGGGACGTCCTCTCTCCGTAGAATCAACATCATTGGGCATCATACATTTTTAATAGTTTAGCAATGGTGTGAGCTTTATCTGGGTTAATAAAAATTTTGAAGGGTTTATTATTGAGTCACATACCTTCATACCTTTGGTAATTTATGATTGATATGAGCAGAGTGTCACCCTGTCTCTTGAGAATACACACAGTTCACCACGAGGGTTACTGAGGATGAGCTGCTTGCTGAGTTTGAAAAGAAACAAGACAAATTGTGCAAAAATAATGTTGTTGGGTAAGTTTGATTTTAAAGTTTGCTCTTATGTTGGCATGTATGTTCTATAATGCTCATATTGATGAAACATTCAGTGATTTAGAACCTCTGGTTTCCTCACAGAGTTCAGACAAGGACAGTTTACATCCTGGAGTTAGCATTAGCCTGCTACAGCTTCAGTGGAAACTGGAGCAAAGTGCATTGGAGCATATTAAGGTGTTAATCTGGACATACAGGATGTATAAAGCTGCAGAATGCACACTATGTAAACTTTAGCTGAATAAGTCTGAAATGGTCTCTGTCCTACAGATAACCGATACCCCCTGCCGGTGTGGATAAAGCACCGACAGACGGCTGTCCACTACCTCTGACTTAGGTATTGAAGGTAGTTCCCAAAATCTACACGCACGACCACCCCGGCCTTGCTTAGGGAACCAGAATTCAGACTGGCTTCTCTACTCCACCAGCTGTCGCCGAACCACTACCAACGGGCCTATATAGTCAAGTATGTCCTGACAGCCTGGGTCACGACGAAATGTGTAGGTGCAATAGGTGTTGGAGGTTTGACAGTACTCCAGGATGGCCCACTATCAGGACATCACCGGAGGAGGCCCACTCTGTCGGTCGAGGGCACTCGCCCAGTTTTATAGGGCAGCCTCGGGCCCTGGATCTAACAGTTAGTCAATTAGACTCCTAATTATAAACCCTCAACCTAATATTGTATTGAAATCCTACCTCTAACACATATGCACAACTGTATGTTAGCATTAGTCACTGAACCTGAACCATTACTACTCTATCATTTAATACACAGCACTAAATTTTTAATTTATCAGGAGTCAATAAATTTTTAATCTAAACAATTTCAAAAACTACTGTCAGCCTATCCCGAGGGAGGCGTCTTTTCTTACCTTAAAGGAACACCAGAGAACCTAAGAGATGAGCAGGAGTCAGGATCTTTGGTTGGAGTGTATAAAAATACAAACCAGTTTTATTTGGTTTTACAAAGCAAGTGATCAAAAACAAAAAAAAACAGTAAAATACAAAAAACAAAAATTAAAGAGAGTCTCTAAGAGATATCTTACAAGGAAAAAGCCTCGTCCTCGTCTCCCAAGGAATCAAGGATCACCTTCCCCTTGCACGTCTCTAGAATTTCCTTTTTATATCTCTTCAACATCCTCTTCTGTGTGTTACCACATATTGTCTATCTTCAAGACATCTGACAATTTCATGCTGATGTTACATGACTTTACACAAAATAGCGAGCTTCATCTGTCATGCATGAACACATCCCCTGTATTGCCTCAGAATTTCAGGATGTTGCCTAAGTTTTGTGATGTTTGTTTGTACTTGTATTATCATTCTTGAAGGTTCAGTTCTACTTTATTACACATTGCACAAGTTGTGCAAATTCCTCAGAAACTGGTGCAACACATTATGTTAATTTGTCCCCGACTTTAATTAATAAAATAGTTTAAAGTAGGCCTGAAAGTGGGCCTGAATAGAGTTTGCCTCGGCCACATATAGTGGAACTTTCAACACCCTCCCTTGGCCAAAGCATACTCGAAAATCAGAGAGTGGAAGTCTGTGGTTAGTGGTGGCATTGGTCAGAGTGATAGACAGCATAAATGTGCCACAAAGATGTTGGAAAAACCAAATGGAGAATTATTATACCTCTTCAGCACCGCCCGGTCCTTCCGACTGGCGGCCCCTTTGCAGCTACCACCTGTGTGACTGTGATCACACGTCAGCATAGTCTCTTGGTTGAGACAATACCTCTCCTACTAGGAACCAATCAATTGTCTACTTAGAGGCATCAGCTGGGTTTATGCAACTTGTGTCGTCCTCTCTGCAAAACGCCAATAACAATGAAAAGTAAAATAATCAACATAAGAAAATCTTCAAACAGTTTATATCATTATATAATTGACATGTAAAATGTAAAATCTGAAATCTGAATCATGATCAACTTCAACCATAAAGGGTATGTCTACTTCTGCCAAAAAGGGATATATCATTAAACATGTAGGCCCTACACATCCGACCACTATACTTATCAAGTTTCTAGCTGCCAAAATCAGAGGTGTCAAACTGAAAGTAACAACACTTCTATTTTTCAAAGAGCTCGGTGTTACAATGACATATTGGAAAATAGTAAATAAGACTTGGCTCAAGATTTCATTGGTTTGCAGGTTCCTGAGGATAAACGTTGTCATGGTTTGATTAACTTTGCATGGCGTGTACGGAGTCTCTGGTTTCAATTCCATCATCAACTGTGGAAAATATCATGAACAATAAATCACACATAGTTCTTAACATTAAGTGTATCTGTCCATTCTTAAAATTTAACAGCTTTCAGACACGTCTCCAAGGAAGAACACCCTGAGCGTATGTGTGAAGCCTTGAGCCAAACCACAAAATTGCATGACAACCGTTGCTAGGTCTAAGGAGGAAGTTATTACATTATAAAAATAGGTTCGAGGCCCTCCGTTGCTCCCTCTCTAGCCCTAGTTTCACTAACAGTGTCAAAGACATTTCAATGTCCATTTTTGGGCCAATGCCAATGTTTGAAGTCAAACTGCCATCAGTCAAAACTTTGCCATTTTTCAGCTGTTCGATTTCTGCTACTTCAAGAGTGACCTCTTTTCTGTGTGTAGCCATGTCCTCATAGCCCAAGTTTGTGAATTCTGTCATCCAGTCATAATGTGGCATTTTTAAGTGTTGTGGCAGTTGAGGCTTGCGTGTCTCAGTCAGAACGTCAGATGCATTGTACAATGTTCTAAACTGCAGTCTCTACAAAGCAGCACTCTTGCTCCTTCTCTTCCCCACATCATATTATCTTGTGGCGTATGCATCGAATTCCCATCAGGAAGTCGTGCAGGTTTCTCGTGGTTAGGGCTGTGCCACCTAACTATTGCACACTCTCCTTTACAAAACATGCATTCACCAGGTGTATAAGATGACCACTCCAAAGGTTCCCAGTGCTTCTCTCTGAGGTATCCCTGTTTTGCCATAGCCTCTGCTTGGAGGGCTCTGCCAACCATATGTGACGCCTTGCCTTTCCCTTGGGCCAGGACTAACAAAACCTCCGACTGTATGAGCTCATGTGGTCTGAGGCAAATTCCTCAGAAACTGGTGCAACACATTATGTTAATTTGTCCCCAACTTTAATTAATAAAATAGCTTAAAGTAGGCCTGAAAGTGGGCCTGAATAGAGTTTGCCTCGGCCACATATAGTGGAACTTTCAACACCCTCCCTTGGCCAAAGCATACTCGAAAATCAGAGAGCGGAAGTCTGTGGTTAGTGGTGGCATTGGTCAGAGTGATAGATAGCATAAATGTGCCACAAAGATGTTGGGAAAACCAAATGGAGAATTATTATACCTCTTCAGCACCGCCCGGTCCTTCCGACTGGCGGCCCCTTCGCAGCTACCACCTGTGTGACTGTGATCACACGTCAGCATAGTCTCTTGGTTGAGACAATACCTCTCCTACTAGGAACCAATCAATTGTCTACTTAGAGGCATCAGCTGGGTTTATGCAACTTGTGTCGTCCTTTCTGCAAAACGCCAATAACAATGAAAAGTAAAATAATCAACATAAGAAAATCTTCAAACAGTTTATATCATTATATAATTGACATGTAAAATGTAAAATCTGAAATCTGAATCATGATCTACTTCAACCATAAAGGGTATGTCTACTTCTGCCAAAAAGGGATATATCATTAAACATGTAGGCCCTACACATCCGACCAATATACTTATCAAGTTTCTAGCTGCCAAAATCAGAGGTGTCAAAGTGAAAGTAACAACACTTCTATTTTTCAAAGAGCTCGGTGTTACAATGACATATTGGAAAATAGTAAATAAGACTTGGCTCAAGATTTCATTGGTTTGCAGGTTCCTGAGGATAAACGTTGTCATGGTTTGATTAACTTTGCATGGTGTGTAGGGAGTCTCTGGTTTCAATTCCATCATCAACTGTGGAAAATATCATGAACAATAAATCACACATAGTTCTTAACATTAAGTGTATCTGTCCATTCTTAAAATTTAACAGCTGTCAGACACATCTCCAAGGAAGAGCACCCTGAGCGTATGTGTGAAGCCTTGAGCCAAACCACAAAATTGCATGACAACCGTTGCTAGGTCTAAGGAGGAAGTTATTACATTATAAAAATAGACAGTGAGGATTGAGAGTTTCTTTTAATCTTTAGCTCACATATATAATAATAATGTTAGTTTGAATGTTTTAATGATCCTCCGCAGGAAAACGATCATATATGATTCACATCATTCTGTTAATTTCCTGCAAATTGAGAAACAAATCGTTAGTGCGTGTCAGACGTTGAGCTTGACACCTGACCTTTCTTCGACAAAGACAGAGACTAATATGGCATATGACGCGCATCGACTGCCATATCAGTTTTGAATTTGTGAAAGACAGATAAGAATTTCTGCCATGCATTCTCAAATACTCTGCTTACAGAGTCAATTGCTGTGCGAGCTCCTTCCACTACTTTGTTTTTAACTGTATTAGGTGTGCCTCCAAGTTTAATGAAGGTGTCATAGGGTTCCAAATATATATTTTTCCAGTAATTGAGGCTTGACAATGTATTCTGAAATCAGAAGCATTCATAGGAGATCATTTCAAAAGCCAACTTTTCCAAATGAAGACTTCCAACGATCATAAGTGGCCGAGTCAGACATAGTACACCAATCTTCAATCATAAACTCCTTTTTACCTAGCATTAACTCCTGAGGAGAAAGTGTATGAGGAGCATGATAATCCAAAAAACCCGCATACAGATTTTTAGCTTTGCCAGATGTTCCTCCAAACCAAGAATCAGTAAACAAATCCATAGATAATAATTCCAAGCATCATTTAAAGATGGATCATTGCGCATTGTTGTTCGATAAATTCTTTTAATTTAAGACCTTTTTAACATGCATTCTTCTCTATCTTGGCTAGGTTGCTCTCCTGGAATACCTGAAAATAGATGCCACTTCTGGCGCTAGATGAAACAAACTTATTATGATTTATCTTGAGGAAAAACATGAAAGTTTGAACCACATTTGTTTAATAGTTGTTGAGATATTTCACTCAAAACTACAGGTGGACTGACTGAGAGATGCACCCTGCAGCCATGTTGCTGTCAGGGATGAAATACACTAGGTTTCACACAAAAAAGTTTTTAAAATATAAAAGTGATCAATATACAATTATTTTCACCCTGATTTATGTACCTTTAATCAACACGTTTCCTGTTAAAAGAAGACTCTGATCAAATTGCTGACGTCCAAAAAAGGAACCTGTCTGATTATTTAAATGATTTACAAGCTGTTTGACAGCCTTCTGCACACGATCAGGGATATAACTGCAAAAATACAAAATGTTTTTAGGTAAATATAAAGATTTTGAGACCAGTTTCTGTTCAGATACTGACCTGATTGAACATATGAAGTATCGACCATAACGTAAAAAATTCATCTGGATTCTTTAACTAAGGTGGAAAACCACCAGATCCTGATTCATCTCATCTCATGATCAATAAGGTTAATAGATGACACACTAAATATAATGACTTTTGTTGTGTGAAGTCACATCTCTGCTCTTTTTACCTGGCAGTTAATGTTATATTTCATAAAAAGATCATCATGTTTGTGATGGTGTTGAGATGAGGACGTGTCTGTTCCTCTGCTATTGATTTTATTAATTAATCATTATCTTTGATACTGGTTCTTTGTTTACTGTGTTCCCATAGTGTTTACCATTGTTTACCATTGCTAGCCACTCATGTTATACCTACTCTTTAGGAATTATAAGAATTTCGGTTCAAATAACACATATTCAATGACACCTAGTCAAGCTGTTGGAATTGGCTGTCTATTCAAGTGCTCCCCTTTTTAATTAAAACACAGCATGCCACTAGTCCTGTGACACATAGATAGTTTGTACCTGGCTGTTACTGTTATGCATTCCAGCCCGAGTAAGAAATAGAGCCTGTTAGATAGAGCCACAGGGTGCTACCAGGCTTTCTTTGATAATGATTAATTATTGCTGATAGCCAAACTCGTAGCAAGGCCCAACAAAATGGTGCCCCGTGTGAGGCAAAGTATTGTTGGCAATTATTCATAATTGTGCAATATTAATTTCAGTATAATTTTGGAAAATTATTTTTTCCCAATAAAAAAAATCTGGAATCTAAAACCTTTAGACTATCCAAAAGCCTTTATATTCACTATTCACTATTTTTAAATTAACGCTAAGTGTGCAGATTCGCCAATGACTACACACCTTGTTTTATCCCATTTTTCTTTTATTAGTTGCATTTTTGCAGTGTAGTAAAACAGTTTTGAGCAGAATGTTTTCACATCTGTCTGTTGTGCTCAGAAACACTGCAACATTTAATATTACAGCTTTTTTAATGCAAGAAATGATCAAAGTCACATTATCTGGTCCACAGCAACACATTTTTTAATGTTTTTCTTGATTTGATTCTGTGTAACAGCAGAGACCATCAGTGCAATGTAGACGTCAGATTGTCCTTAAACGCACCAACAGGGAGGGTTTTCAGAGTCACCTCTGATCACAACCTCAGTGCTCTGTGGTGATAATGAACCTTTGACAACAAATGTTTGAACTGTTCTGATTACACACATCAGGCAGAGTGTTTGAAACATAAAGTCAAAGATTACTGCTCAAATGAAATGAAAATACTTTGCACTGATGTTTTTCCAGTTTTATTTATTCTTGTTGTCAGGTCAATGAAGATGAATCAGTTTGTATCAGTTTGTATATGTGAAATGTGTTGAGACCTCATTTTTTACGTAATATATATTTCTGTTGTGTTTTTCCTTTTTTTGTATGTGATTTCAAGATGTTATAATAAAGATGTGAAATTTGAAGTTTGTTTTTTCCCCTCTTTTTTTGGTTTTATTTTATTTTTATTAGATTTTATTTCATCCTGTTTTTGGTTCACAAGTTTGTCTGAAAAACATTGGCGTAAACTCTGGATGAAAGCTTGAGCGTTCACTTCATGTTGAGACTTAAGAGTCAGAAAGAATTTTCACGTCAGCCTACTAGTTAATAATGGCTTATAACTTATCTCTAAATGATCAGTAAGTGACTTATTAACCATTAATTAATGCTTATAAATCCTTTATAAACAGTGACTGACCAGAAAGTGGTGCTCAAAGATGAAACATTTGATCAGACTCAATAAATGTTTGATTTATTGAATTTTGTTAACTCAAAGAACAAATATAAAAATGCTGAATAACAATTTTTGTGCTCAAACACTCAAGTATATAAAAGGCAGTGAAGAAAAACTGGATGTATTTTATAAAAATGATTTCTTGACTCAGACCATAAAACTGGATTCATGGAAATCTTTAAGTAAAAAGAAAGGTACAGCTGTTGACATGAGAGATTGATAATGACAAAATAAAACTATATGCAGATAATCGAGTATTTTGTGACAGTTTTGCAGATGTCTATGAGGTTTGTTTTTCCTGAGTTGACTGATCAGAGTTTTTTGTAGACAAACAAAAGTTAAGTTTACAGTCTGCATTAAACTCATTGTGTTTATCCTGTAATTCTAAAAAATGAGTTGAATGTATTTCCTTCCTTGTAAAACATTTGCAAAACTGTTTGTTTAGTATTTTAAAGTGAGACTAACTTCTGATTAACAGTTGTAAAACAAGTGTAAAAGTAGCACATCTAGAGAAGAGTCATAAAGTCAACTAAATGAATTAGCAATGTCTGTTATACATGTTATATGTCTATATCTATATCTAAAGCTTGCAAACATGAATATAAGCTGTTGGTCATTCCAGACCAAGTGAAGCACTGGTAACTCATAAATCATGAGGTGCAGAATTGTCCAATATGACGTCACTCCTTGAGATATGGGCTGCAAAAAGCTGGTTGGTTTATCACATGAGGCTGAAAGGACAGATGAAACCTTTTCTGCAATGATTTAAGTGCTACTTTAAAGGGAACGTCTGTGTAAAAAATATAAAATCCTCCACTGAGCAGATGGATGTTTGTTTGACTCCTTGGAGGTCCTACTCTGCTCTCTGAGATCTTTCCTCTTCAGCCGACTCTCCTTCAGCTTTGGAAACACCGAGGTTATAAGAATCCAGCTCAGTGTTCTCTTGTGGGCCTGACTTCTGCCCCCTGCTGGCCTGGAGAGACATGACAACACAGATCTAAGTTACTGCATCACTCCTCTCTTCAGTTCAATATAAACAGGCTGAGTGCTTCATTTCAACCAGTCCTCTAAACAACAAACATGTGTTCAGTACCTTCCGGATGAAATAGATGGCAATGATGAACAACAGCAGAGTCACCAGCAGGACGACCAGTGTGATGATAAAAACTGTTGGATCTGACGAGACAAATTCAGTCATGACATTATATCACATGACATTATGAGTACAACAACTCCCATCAAACAGAAACATGGCATGTGCTAGAAAAGCAAACTGGACCATTGTTTTGTGTTTTGTACTATATTCTGGTCCTATATCTATTTTTTTCAATTTTTTCTTGTTCGTATTTGAGTCTTACCTCTAACGTTACAATTAGGGAGGACCAGCATTTTCTAATCCAAGCAGAAACAAATAAATTAATCTTGGGCAAGAAAAAGCCGTTTTTAAACTTTATACGTGTATTGTTGGAAATATCACATGTATTAACATCATATGCCAACAAGAAGCTAAGTGATTATGTGTACAGGGCAAAAAAAACAATTTAGTGTTTAGTTCGTCTTTAATATTCCAAATGTGACCTCAATGACTCTTCAAGTGTAAACGAACTACAGGGTTTACTCCCCACCAGAGTCAGAGTCAAAGAAGACTTTTGGATGAGAGGCGAGATGTCTTGAAGAATCTAAAACAAGTGAAGTTTCCCTTGACTTGACAGACCTTAAATTTGACAGCCAGATTAAAGCTGTGGTGAAGTCAAGCTTTTTCCAGTTGAGGCAGCTGGCAAAAATTAAACCAGTCCTTCAGAGACAGCACTTTGAAACAGTAATCCACGCCTTTGTGACCACTCGGCTGGATTTCTGCAATGCACTTTATATGGGGGTTAGTGCGTCCTCCATTGCTCGTCTTCAACTGGTGCAAAATGCTGCTGCACGTCTTTTAACTGGCACAAGCAAGTATGAGCACATTTCACCTATTTTAGCTTCACTCCACTGGCTGCCCGTCCATTTTAGAATTCATTTTAAAATTATTTAATTTGCTTTTAAAGCCTTGAATGGCCTAGCCCCACCTTACCTCTCTGAGCTGCTGCACCCCTACACTCCCAGCCGCTCTCTCAGGTCAGCTGACCAGCTGCTCCTGACAGTGCCTAAAGCTAGGCTTAAGCTCAGAGGTGAACGAGCATTTGCTGTTGCAGCTCCAAAACTGTGGAATGGATTGCCGCTGCACATTAGACATTAGGCCTCCTCACTGTCTCATTTTAAATCTCTTCTTAAAACCCACCTCTTCTCTCTGGCTTTTGACACCATGTAGCGTGTTGCACCTTGCCTGAGCAGTGCACTTTATTTATTTGATTTTATTTATTTTATTTGCTTTTATTCTATTTTATTTGTTTTTATCTTATTTTATTACTTTTATCCTATTGTGTCCTTCATCGTTTTATTGTGTTCTGTTGTGCTATTTATTGTGTTGGTTTTTTTTATCTTGCTGTGCAGCACTTTGGAAACCTTGTGTTTGTTAAAATCATGCTATATAAATGAAGTGGATTGGATTGGATTGGATTGACTTAACTCTTCTGTATCTACCCCGTTTTTTACCATTATTGTCATTCACTGATTCGTTTGCTGTTCACAGTTGTTATGGTTCAATAACATTAAAGAAGCCGGGAAGGAAACAGTTTACAGTTCCTTCATCAGATTCTGCCTCAGCTCTCTGTAGGTCGCTGGGTCGGTCCTGCTGCCTGATGACTTTTTATCATGTTTTACAAACATGGAAACAAAGTCAGTGTGACGTCTCAGTTCTACTGAGCTTCACACTCTGCTTCAGCTTACCTGTGACAGTGAGAGAGAGCAGACGGCTCTCAGAGGAGAAATTATGAGAAAAAACAATGACTTCATAAACACAGCTGTAGCTTCCTTGGTGGACGGGGTCTGCAGCAGGAAACAGGAAGTCAGCAGAGTGATGGACAGCTGGCAGGGTGTAGTTGTATGTTGTGTAGGAGGAGGTGAAAGTGAGGTGGAAGGAGCCTCCTGGGTACTGAGGCTGGACAGAGCAGCTGATGGTGAACTTGGAGCCCCGGCGCACCTGAAACCCCTGCTGCTGGGCCTCAGAGACCCCGTCCATGGTTGAAGACACAGAGATGATTGGCTGAACCAGCAGGTCTGTAAACACAGAGAGATGGTTGGGCGATTCAGCATTTTATAGGGGTTTGAAGCAATGAGCCTCCAGGAACAAGCTAACTTCTCTACCGTTTAGGATGCCATCATCCTGAATAAGTTTACACTTCATTCCAATGGAAACCACTGACTATCACTGTGACAGAGGAAGGAAAATATTACTGTCATAGATGATGTCACTGATGGACTTACCTGAGCAGATGAGCTCCACAATGGAGGAAGAGGAACTTGATGATGCACATTCCCTCAGTGTAGACCCAGACTGAACACAGTCAGATCTGATCCTCCATACAGATCCAGCTAAGGAATTCTTTCTCCTTCCTGTAGAAATAGCAGAGCCACAGTCAAAATCTCTACATACAAGAGCTGCTTTCTTCAGGATCGGGAGAGAGTACTTCACTGGTCTACACTCTCCCTTTTTCACCTCCAGTCTACCTGCACAGCGACTGGCTTCTCCCACCAACCTGACAGGCTCTGAGCAGAGTCATCAGTAAAAGAATAAAGTGAGTTTCATTAGAACAGAAATGAAGCCAAATCAAAGCTGCAGCTCCTCTTCTACCTGAGCAGGTGCTTCTAGTGTGGTGTAATTTATAAAGACTTATGATGTGCTCAGAGAAAGATAAAATGCAATGCAAATGAGTACTGTTAGGATGATAAGCCTTAAATAGAAGTGTGTTGAATTATCCTTATATTGGAATGTATACCTCACAGAAACTTGTGACTGATATATGGGCACAAAGTATGTTAAAGATAATCTCACTCAGTACACTGGATAAAATTGTAAGTGTGTTTGCATTAAACTTCACTTTTTAAAAAAAATAACCTCAAGAAAGGATCAAGAAATAAGGGTATAAAACGGCAAGAATAACTTGTAAAAAAAGCCAGAAGAAGGACTGGAAACAATGGTGTAAAAAAAACCTTTAACAGTTATAAAAAATAAAAGAGCATAACTGGATAGAACTGGATAGAACTGGATATGCCAGGCATAACTAGTTCAGCTCAAAACCTATGTTGGGGATTTTTGGCCTGCAACAGATGATGTAAAGAAATGATAAGGGTGTAATTGGCTAGTATGAAGAAGCTGGACAATAAGCGTGCCCTATATCAGACAAAAGATATAAAAACTGGGGGCCGAGGGTCAGCCTTCCAGAGCAACCTGGTGAAACTTGTGTACACTGTATTGCTCTCCTTTTTTGCCTGGCATTACAGTACATTTTGCTGCTCAGAACTCTGACTCCTGATGATTCTTTTTTGAACATCAAAGAGAAGTTTTGTCCTTGAGCTGATCTGAAACCTTTTTCAACTGAGACCTAAAAGATTTATTATGACACTAGCTGAGTCTGATCTTCCACAGTCCAGGAGAGCAGACTCATGGCCTCCACACTAGAACTCTTTGGTCCACATTGGAGCCTCCACTTCTACATAGAGCACCCCCTGGAGGACTGAGGGAGCCTCACAGCCAAGCTCCCTACAGACCATTTCTGCATCCTGCTGGTCAAAGTCAGCTTCACACACTGAGGACCACGACTGGTTAAACTGCTGAAACTTAACGTCCAGTCTGCCTGAACACAGAGTAGTCCTATTCACCAGCCTGACAGAGTCTGAAGAGAGAAAGATCATTAGCTTCATCAGTATTAACTGCAATATTCATGCTGATAAAGATTATTTCAACTTCAAAAAAGTTATTGATAGAGAGAGAGAGAGAGCATCTTTATACCCTGACACAAGTACACAAATGTAAAGAAAATATGTTATTTTTTGGAATAAAAAATTTCTTAATCTGGCACCATCTTGTGGTAGCATGAGGAATGAGACCCTGGTAGACCCCAATGCATGACCTTCTGCTCGTTTTTTGTCTTCCTCTGTCAGATTATTGCTTTCAGCAGCAGCAGCTCATGCTATCAGACCAAAGCTCAAACAGTGAACTATAGTTGTTACCACTGATCTGATGTCAGTACATCTGATCACCTGCTAACACTGTGTTAATGTGAATCACTTAAAAACCTCATACATACAGTATATCAAAACTCAAAATTACTAGTGCTTTCTCTTGTAGTGTGAATATCCGAGCTATACTTTTAATGCTGTGTTTCTGTGCGACAGTAGAATACATTTAATTAAGCATGGTCATTCATGTAGCCTGATGAAGAAAGAGAGAACAAATAATGCACACAAAAAGAAAATAACCACCATGTTTCAACCACTGATGGTCTTCCTCAGATAGAGGTGTAGACCTGAACACACCTGTATTTAACAATACCTGATGAAATGTGACATCATTATCTCCTAACAAGCTTGATTGACCCATCTGATACTCATAACTTTTCTCTAACTAAAACTTTCTTTGTAACATTGGCAGGGGCGTTTGCGGCAGACCCCTTCAATTCCACCAAGAAACTACTTGCACAGGAACGAAACGGTCACCTTGCATGCTTCAACAAGATGAACTGACTGGTACCTCAAAAACACCTGCAGCGAAGGAGAGAGGGAACAACACCTGGGAGAAGGCAGGGCTTCGATATCTCCACTAGAAATCAGCATCTAGTTTAAAACTATGGAGCAAATCTTGAGGGAGATCCAGGATGTCACTGGGGCGGCTAGACCAAGCTCGGCCCCAGGCCCTAGAGGAGTGCCCTACAAGCTCTACAAGATGTGCCCGAGGCTCCTGCAATGCCTGTGGAGGATCCTCAAGGTGATCTGGAGAAGGTCTAAGGTAGGCTAGCAGTGGGGAGTGCTGTGTTTTTGGGTTCCAAAGGTGGAAAACACAAGCAACCCTGAACAGCTCAAGATGATCTCAGACCTCAGCAGTGAACTTATAATGATACCGATATCTTCCTGATGGTGTAACTCAGAAGAACTCCTACATTAACACCTCAGTTCAGGAGGGGAAGTCCTGAAGGTCCCAGGGGGCACTGAGCATACAGGAGTGGTCATTCAGCTGATCCGAGAGGTGTAGGAAGGTCACAGAGACCTGTCTGCTATAAGGCTGGATCTCGCCAAAGCCTATGGCTCTATACTACACAAGCTGGTGGAAACATGGACTTCCAGTACAGCTTTGAGCTGAGCTGACACAAGGGGAGTAGATGATCAGTGTGTTATTAATATGTATCACAGTTTGATTATGATGGACTCTTTCTTTACCTAAGCTGCTGTTGGTACTGTTACAGAGGTTGATGGTGAGGTTGTTGACGATGTTCAGAAGAGATGAGAAGTCACTGAGCGTGTACACGTGGTTTTTAACAGGATAAGAGGCGATGACCCTCAGCTGAGCCTCGTTTGCATTCCCTACACCTGAAAGAAAAAATACTGTTAAAATTGTACCTTAAAAAATGATTCTGTTCTTGGGTGCTGGAACGCATGAACACATATTTTTATTATTTGTGACAGTGGAAAATACAAAATATAAGGCAGATTTTAAAGTGCATGTTCCAAATATCCCCCCCGAAAATGTGCTAAGATATAAAATACCAGTCAAATGTTTGGACACACCTTCCCACTCACTTGAATGAGAAAGTGTGACCAAACCTTTGACTGGTGCTGTAGAGGAATCAGCAAATAAGTTCAGATCGAACCACCTTCTTGGGTGCTGGAATGCAGGAAAATATATTTTTATTATTTTTGACAAAGGAAAATGCTAAATGTAAGGTAGTTTTTAAAGCGCATGTTGCAGTTTTTGACCGTACATAAAATGTATAACATGTAAATGTGATAGTTGGTAATAACGTGTTAAAGTTTGGAATACAACATCAGTCAGTAATGGACCTGGCTCAATGTAACGTCAAATAAATTTTCATTCAGTATTTTCCCTGCATCCTGTGGACTTGTGAGTACATTTGGTTTCCACAAGAAAAGTGGATTTAATTCAGTGGAATGCAAGTCAAAACTCAGATACTTTACAGATTAAGTGGCCTGAAACTTGGAACACAGTAAAATGGCCACTATACCAATTGCGTAGACATCAATGCCGGCGTCTTTCAGGTGCTGCGAGGCGAGGGATACATCGTCGCTGGACTCTCCATCAGTAATCAGGATAGCAATTTTGTGGGAGTCTGCATGCATTCCCACATTGGGTTTAAAGTTGTTGTCGAGGATGTAGTTCAGAGCTTTTCCTGTATGACAGTAATAAAGAGGATTTAAAAGGTGCAGAGTTGAAAAGCTGACTGTTGCAAAGACTTTTAAGTGACTGACAGTTGGAGCACTTCCTCAACCTTGTTAAAAATATCTGTTTCTTTGATAAAAAGTCAAATCTAGAAGCCTGTAGACATAAAAACTGAGAGAGAAAGTTAACTACGACTCCCAAGGTGCATTTCAGTTGGAAACATCCAATCACAGAGCTTCAAATTCTATTGTGAGATGCTCAAATCATGATGATTTTGAATGTTGGTATTGTATTATTATAATTATTATAATCACTATCACTTTAACAGCAGCAGCAACCTTTGATTCATAATATTATAGCATGATACTATATAATAATGTAATATCTCAATATTAATAATCATAATAATATTACAATTATTATTATCATATTACAATTATAATTAGTATTGCAATCTGACAGCGTGTTGTTAAATCACCTGTGTTGGTGCCTCCTCCTGGCTGTCGCAGCTTGGCCATGGCCTCCAGCAGGGATTGTTTGGTCTGGTGGGTGTTCAGATGCCACTCGGTCCTTGGGGTGCTGTCATACTGAACCAGACCTGCAGAAAATACACAGAAATGTGTAAAACTGACACACTGACCAAGCTTTTGTTTTGAAATGATAATGAGAATAGCAAT
Organism: Thunnus thynnus; assembly: GCF_963924715.1. Lineage (NCBI taxonomy): Eukaryota > Metazoa > Chordata > Actinopteri > Scombriformes > Scombridae > Thunnus > Thunnus thynnus. The sequence continues at coordinate 1,434,934 of NC_089536.1, read as the reverse complement.
GATAATAATGAGTATGAGAATAATAATTTACACTGTATGTTCTTGAACAGATGCATTGGTTTACTACGATTATTATTGTTATTATCTTGTCAGAATCATTAGCTCCAACACACATCACATGTCTCATGCGCACTCATGCCTGAACAAATTTGCATATGCAAAGAAGGACCAAAGGGCTTAAAGGACCATTCCAGCAGTTCAGTCCAGTAGAACTAACAGGCTAACAGGCTAATAACCCCTGAGTCTACTGTCTGACTCTGGTATATGAACGAATCTGGCGAGGCCTGAAGCCCCCGAGTGTCTCTTCGGTATTCTTCGGCATACGGGCAGCAGTTCAGCATGTACAGGAAGTATTGAGGGCAGCGATTATGTATGAGAGCTGATATCAGTATCAGCAACAGCTGAGTCCAGTCAGGTTGAGTCGAGTCTAGTATGAAGATTGATGGTACTGAACGTTCAGCAGTGAGCGCATACACCTACAGTAAAAACGTGTCAGACAGTCACCACCTGCACTGTTTAAAGCGAGCTAAATGTTGTCACACAGAAGTCAAGTGAGTTTTTAATACAGTTTAACGTTGTAATTCCTCCATTTTTATCGCTGACATCTAGTCTGGTGACATATAAAAGCAGAGCAGGAAGGAGAAGGTGAGGGCTTTTATTAGTTTACATACTAGTTAATAAACAAAAAGTAGTTAGAAAAGAAGAAGAGACAAGAAAATGTCTTGAGCTCCAACAAGAAGACAATTCCTCTTTCTACAGAATGACTGTAGAAAGTTGATGCTGTGGATGAACCAACATGACAAAGTTGTGCATCCCTCCTAGCTAGAATGTTTTGTTCAGAAATGCGGTGTGCTTCACAGAGTCTGTTCAGTCAGAACATCTGTCCTGCTAACTGATCCAACACGGACCTACACAGAAGGAATGTACAGTATATCTCCACCATGGAAATCAGTGTCTGGATAAAAGATTGTTTTACAAGCTGAATCATAATTACTATGAGTTATAAATGTGTGTTTCAGTAGATGAAGCACTGAATTTTAAGGTAGGTGTATCACATGAACATTTCATTTTGAACATTTTGAGAATTCTGCAAGTTAATACAAAAGCTAAAATATGTCTGTATGTTTTGGGAAATAACAGACAGTAATGGAGGCTGTATGCAGACAGCACTTATGTAGCTTAAACATGTAAAACCACTGGTATGGTCCTTTTATCCTCACATCAGCCATAACCTTGACTACTCTGGTTATCATGTCCCATTTTACTGCTTTTTTGCTCATTTATAATACGGGACCTGTGTGTGTTTCACAGTGTGCTGTAAATATTTTAGTATTTTTAGTACTTTATACACAAGCAGTAGTAGTAATAGTACCAGGATCAGTAGTGTGAATAGTTGTTGTAGTAAAAATATTACCGATCTGGACTTTGTCAGGGCCGATGTTGAAGTTGCTGACTGTTTGATTTAGAAAGGACTTAATGTTTTCATAATCTTCAGAGCCGATGCTCCCAGATCCGTCGACTAACAGCACGATGTCAGCCTTGGCTGTGCTTTCACACTGAGAACCTGGAGGAAAACAGAGGATTGTGGGATATGAGACACAAGAGACCAAATATTGAAGCAAGACTAAGGCTGTGTCTGAAATCACTCACTATTTACTACAAGTGCAAATTTGTCCAATATTTGGAGCCTCAAATGTTCCACAATGGAACAAAAAAGTAATGTTCATGTTGTGATCACTACTTCCTGCAAACAATCCCACAATGCCATGCATTGCATTTTATAGACACAAAAGTTAGCGGTGTGAGACTCCACAGCAGACAGTGATGATGTAAAAATGACGATTAGTGAATTCCCAAAATCTGTAATTTCTGCTCACTATTGAATAAACTGTGTGTATTAGTGAGTAGTGAATGAGTGAATGAGGGAGGGATTTCGGACACATCCTGAAAGTCTACAGTCATGCTAACAGCACTGTGAGACTGTACACACTGGTGTTTTGAGCTAAATGCTAACATGCTGATGTTTAGCAGGTATTATGTTTACCGTGTTAACCATCTTAGTTCAGTATGTCAGCACACTGACATTTGACAATTAACACCAAACAAAAAGTACAGCTGTGTCATTAGTTTTGAGACTATTTGGACATGAACCAAACTTCATCCATTCTCAGCCGCTTATCTAGGTGCTGGTCCTCCTGGGGGATCCAGAGGTGTTCCCAGACCAGATGAGATACATATAATCCCTCCAGCGTGTTCTGCACTGAGGTCTCCTACCAGTTGGACGTGCTTGAACACCTCCAAAGGAGGTGCCTATTCTCTCTTTCTCTCTTTTTACCTGTTGATTGGTGTTTATCTTCAGCCTGGAGTCCTGGAGAGAAAATCAGAAATTTCACATTTAGATCGGAGCAGAGCTGTGAACTGAACAAACACAGAGCTGTTTCTGGACATCTGGAGGCTCTGAAGAGACAGACAGCAAGCTAGACATCTTAAGAAAAGGTGTTTGTTCTGGTCTGAATCAATGGATGAGTTTGTAAACTTTGTTCTGTTTCTTTACACACAGAAAGAAATCTAAGCGAACCAAAAATCATCACTAAAAGCCAGGTGAGAATGTTCTCTCTTCTCATTGGTCAGATATCTCTGGGGCGAGAGTTAGAACGTAAACACAGGAAGAAGGTCCTGAAGAAGCTCTGATCTGCCCAAATACCAAGAAGACAATGTACTTGGTTGTTACATCTGATCACCTGCTAACACTGTGTTAATGTGAATCACTTAAAAACCTCATACATACAGTATATCAAAACTCAAAATTACTCCTGCTTTCTCTTGTAGTGTGAATATCCGAGCTATACTTTTAATGCTGTGTGTCTGTGCGACGGTAGAATACATTTAATTAAGCATGGTCATTCATGTAGCCTGATAAAGAAAGAGAGAACAAATAATGCACACAAAAAGAAAATAACCACCATGTTTCAACCACTGATGGTCTTCCTCAGATAGAGGTGTAGACCTGAACACACCTGTATTTAACAATACCTGATGAAATGTGACATCTTTATCTCCTAACAAGCTTGATTGACCCATCTGATACTCATAACTTTTCTCTAACTAAAACTTTCTTTGTAACATTGGCAGGGGCGTTTGCGGCAGACCCCTTCAATTCCACCAAGAAACTACTTGCACAGGAGCGAAACGGTCACCTGGCATGCTTCAACGAGATGAACTGACTGGTACCTCAAAAACACCTGCAGCGAAGGAGAGAGGGAACAACACCTGGGAGAAGGCAGGGCTTCGATATCTCCACTAGAAATCAGCATCTAGTTTAAAACTATGGAGCAAATCTTGAGGGAGATCCAGGATGTCACTGGGGCTGCTAGACCAAGCTCGGCCCCAGGCCCTAGAGGAGTGCCCTACAAGCTCTACAAGATGTGCCCGAGGCTCCTGCAATGCCTGTGGAGGATCCTCAAGGTGATCTGGAGAAGGTCTAAGGTAGGCTAGCAGTGGGGAGTGCTGTGTCTTTGGGTTCCAAAGGTGGAAAACACAAGCAACCCTGAACAGCTCAAGATGATCTCAGACCTCAGCAGTGAACTTATAATGATACTGATATCTTCCTGATGGTGTAACTCAGAAGAACTCCTACATTAACACCTCAGTTCAGAAAGGGAAGTACTGAAGGTCCCAGGGGGCACTGAGCATACAGGAGTGGTCACTCAGCTGATCAGAGATGTGTAGGAAGGTCACGGAGACCTGTCTGCTATAAGGCTGGACCTCGCCAAAGCCTATGGCTCTATACTACACAAGCTGGTGGAAACATGGACTTCCAGTACAGCTTTGAGCTGAGCTGACACAAGGGGAGTAGATGATCAGTGTGTTATTAATATGTATCACAGTTTGATTATGATGGACTCTTTCTTTACCTAAGCCGCTGTTGGTACTGTTACAGAGGTTGATGGTGAGGTTGTTGATGATGTTCAGGAGGGATGAGAAGTCACTGAGCATGTACATGTGGTTTTTAATAGGATCTGAGGCGATGACCCTCAGCTGAGCCTGGTTTGCATTCCCTACACCTGAAAGAAAAAATACTGTTAAAATTGTACCTTAAAAAATGATTCTGTTCTTGGGTGCTTGAATGCATGAACACATATTTTTATTATTTGTGACAGTGGAAAATACAAAATATAAGGAAGATTTTAAAGTGCATGTTCCAAATATCCCCCCCGAAAATGTGCTAAGATATAAAATACCAGTCAAATGTTTGGACACACCTTCCCACTCACTTGAATGAGAAAGTGTGACCAAACCTTTGACTGGTGCTGTAGAGGAATCAGCAAATAAGTTCAGATCAAACCACCTTCTTGGGTGCTGGAATGCAGGAAAATATATTTTTATTATTTTTGACAAAGGAAAATGCTTAATGTACGGTAGTTTTTAAAGCGTATGTTCCAGTTTTTGACCGTACATAAAATGTATAACATGTAAATGTGATAGTTGGTAATAACGTGTTAAAGTTTGGAATACAACATCAGTCAGTAATGGACCTGGCTCAATGTAACGTCAAATAAATTTTCATTCAGTATTTTCCCTGCATCCTGTGGACTTGTGAGTATATTTGGTTTCCACAAGAAAAGTGGATTTAATTCAGTGGAATGCAAGTCAAAACTCAGATACATCACAGATTAAGTGGCCTGAAACTTGGAACACAGTAAAATGGCCACTATACCAATAGCGTAGACATCAATGCCGGCGTCTTTCAGGTGCTGCGAGGCGAGGGATACGTCGTCGCTGGACTGTCCATCAGTAATCAGGATAGCAATTTTGTGGGAGTCTGCACGCATTCCCACATTGGGTTTAAAGTTGTTATGGAGGATGTGTTTCAGAGCTTCTCCTGTATGACAGTAATAAAGAGGATTTAAAAGGTGCAGAGTTGAAAAGCTGACTGTTGCAAAGACTGTTAAGTGACTGACAGTTGGAGCACTTCCACAACCTTGTTAAAAATATCTGTTTCTTTGATAAAAAGTCAAATCTAGAAGTGTGTAGACATAAAAACTGAGAGAGAAAGTTAACTACGACTCCCAAAATGCATTTCAGTTGGAAACATCCAATCACAGAGCTTTAAATTCTATTGTGAGATGCTCAAATCATGATGATTTTGAATGTTGGTATTGTATTATTATAATTATTATAATCACTATCACTATAACAGCAGCAGCAACCTTTGATTCATGATATTATAGCATGATACTATATAATAATGTAATATCTCAATATTAATAATCATAATAATATTACAATTATTATGATCATATTACAATTATAATTAGTATTGCAATCAGACAGCGTGTTGTTAAATCACCTGTGTTGGTGCCTCCTCCTGGCTGTCGCAGCTTGGCCATGGCCTCCAGCAGGGATTGTTTGGTCTGGTGGGTGTTCAGATGCCACTCGGTCCTTGGGGTGCTGTCATACTGAACCAGACCTGCAGAAAACACACAGAAATGTGTAAAACTGACACACTGACCAAGCTTTTGTTTTGAAATGATAATGAGAATAGCAATGATAATAATGAGTATGAGAATAATAATTTACACTGTATGTTCTTGAACAGATGCATTGGTTTACTACGATTATTATTGTTATTATCTTGTCAGAATCATTAGCTCCAACACACATCACATGTCTCATGCGCACTCATGCCTGAACAAATTTGCATATGCAAAGGACCAAAGGGCTTAAAGGACCATTCCAGCAGTTCAGTCCAGTAGAACTAACAGGCTAACAGGCTAATAACCCCTGAGTCTACTGTCTGACTCTGGTATATGAACGAATCTGGCGAGGCCTGAAGCCCCCGAGTGTCTCTTCGGTATTCTTCGGCATACGGGCAGCAGTTCAGCATGTACAGGAAGTATTGAGGGCAGCGATTATGTATGAGAGCTGATATCAGTATCAGCAACAGCTGAGTCCAGTCAGGTTGAGTCGAGTCTAGTATGAAGATTGATGGTACTGAACGTTCAGCAGTGAGCGCATACACCTACAGTAAAAACGTGTCAGACAGTCACCACCTGCACTGTTTAAAGCGAGCTAAATGTTGTCACACAGAAGTCAAGTGAGTTTTTAATACAGTTTAACGTTGTAATTCCTCCATTTTTATCGCTGACATCTAGTCTGGTGACATATAAAAGCAGAGCAGGAAGGAGAAGGTGAGGGCTTTTATTAGTTTACATACTAGTTAATAAACAAAAAGTAGTTAGAAAAGAAGAAGAGACAAGAAAATGTCTTGAGCTCCAACAAGAAGACAATTCCTCTTTCTACAGAATGACTGTAGAAAGTTGATGCTGTGGATGAACCAACATGACAAAGTTGTGCATCCCTCCTAGCTAGAATGTTTTGTTCAGAAATGCGGTGTGCTTCACAGAGTCTGTTCAGTCAGAACATCTGTCCTGCTAACTGATCCAACACGGACCTACACAGAAGGAATGTACAGTATATCTCCACCATGGAAATCAGTGTCTGGATAAAAGATTGTTTTACAAGCTGAATCATAATTACTATGAGTTATAAATGTGTGTTTCAGTAGATGAAGCACTGAATTTTAAGGTAGGTGTATCACATGAACATTTCATTTTGAACATTTTGAGAATTCTGCAAGTTAATACAAAAGCTAAAATATGTCTGTATGTTTTGGGAAATAACAGACAGTAATGGAGGCTGTATGCAGACAGCACTTATGTAGCTTAAACATGTAAAACTACTGGTATGGTCCTTTTATCCTCACATCAGCCATTACCTTGACTACTCTGGTTATCATGTCCCATTTTACTGCTTTTTTGCTCATTTATAATACGGGACCTGTGTGTGTTTCACAGTGTGCTGTAAATATTTTAGTATTTTTAGTACTTTATACACAAGCAGTAGTAGTAATAGTACCAGGATCAGTAGTGTGAATAGTTGTTGTAGTAAAAATATTACCGATCTGGACTTTGTCAGGGCCGATGTTGAAGTTGCTGACTGTTTGATTTAGAAAGGACTTAATGTTTTCATAATCTTCAGAGCCGATGCTCCCAGATCCGTCGACTAACAGCACGATGTCAGCCTTGGCTGTGCTTTCACACTGAGAACCTGGAGGAAAACAGAGGATTGTGGGATATGAGACACAAGAGACCAAATATTGAAGCAAGACTAAGGCTGTGTCTGAAATCACTCACTATTTACTACAAGTGCAAATTTGTCCAATATTTGGAGCCTCAAATGTTCCACAATGGAACAAAAAAGTAATGTTCATGTTGTGATCACTACTTCCTGCAAACAATCCCACAATGCCATGCATTGCATTTTATAGACACAAAAGTTAGCGGTGTGAGACTCCACAGCAGACAGTGATGATGTAAAAATGACGATTAGTGAATTCCCAAAATCTGTAATTTCTGCTCACTATTGAATAAACTGTGTGTATTAGTGAGTAGTGAATGAGTGAATGAGGGAGGGATTTCGGACACATCCTGAAAGTCTACAGTCATGCTAACAGCACTGTGAGACTGTACACACTGGTGTTTTGAGCTAAATGCTAACATGCTGATGTTTAGCAGGTATTATGTTTACCGTGTTAACCATCTTAGTTCAGTATGTCAGCACACTGACATTTGACAATTAACACCAAACAAAAAGTACAGCTGTGTCATTAGTTTTGAGACTATTTGGACATGAACCAAACTTCATCCATTCTCAGCCGCTTATCTAGGTGCTGGTCCTCCTGGGGGATCCAGAGGTGTTCCCAGACCAGATGAGATACATATAATCCCTCCAGCGTGTTCTGCACTGAGGTCTCCTACCAGTTGGACGTGCTTGAACACCTCCAAAGGAGGTGCCTATTCTCTCTTTCTCTCTTTTTACCTGTTGATTGGTGTTTATCTTCAGCCTGGAGTCCTGGAGAGAAAATCAGAAATTTCACATTTAGATCGGAGCAGAGCTGTGAACTGAACAAACACAGAGCTGTTTCTGGACATCTGGAGGCTCTGAAGAGACAGACAGCAAGCTAGACATCTTAAGAAAAGGTGTTTGTTCTGGTCTGAATCAATGGATGAGTTTGTAAACTTTGTTCTGTTTCTTTACACACAGAAAGAAATCTAAGCGAACCAAAAATCATCACTAAAAGCCAGGTGAGAATGTTCTCTCTTCTCATTGGTCAGATATGTCTGGGGCGAGAGTTAGAACGTAAACACAGGAAGAAGGTCCTGAAGAAGCTCTGATCTGCCCAAATACCAAGAAGACAATGTACTTGGTTGTTACATCTGATCACCTGCTAACACTGTGTTAATGTGAATCACTTAAAAACCTCATACATACAGTATATCAAAACTCAAAATTACTCCTGCTTTCTCTTGTAGTGTGAATATCCGAGCTATACTTTTAATGCTGTGTGTCTGTGCGACGGTAGAATACATTTAATTAAGCATGGTCATTCATGTAGCCTGATAAAGAAAGAGAGAACAAATAATGCACACAAAAAGAAAATAACCACCATGTTTCAACCACTGATGGTCTTCCTCAGATAGAGGTGTAGACCTGAACACACCTGTATTTAACAATACCTGATGAAATGTGACATCTTTATCTCCTAACAAGCTTGATTGACCCATCTGATACTCATAACTTTTCTCTAACTAAAACTTTCTTTGTAACATTGGCAGGGGCGTTTGCGGCAGACCCCTTCAATTCCACCAAGAAACTACTTGCACAGGAGCGAAACGGTCACCTGGCATGCTTCAACGAGATGAACTGACTGGTACCTCAAAAACACCTGCAGCGAAGGAGAGAGGGAACAACACCTGGGAGAAGGCAGGGCTTCGATATCTCCACTAGAAATCAGCATCTAGTTTAAAACTATGGAGCAAATCTTGAGGGAGATCCAGGATGTCACTGGGGCTGCTAGACCAAGCTCGGCCCCAGGCCCTAGAGGAGTGCCCTACAAGCTCTACAAGATGTGCCCGAGGCTCCTGCAATGCCTGTGGAGGATCCTCAAGGTGATCTGGAGAAGGTCTAAGGTAGGCTAGCAGTGGGGAGTGCTGTGTCTTTGGGTTCCAAAGGTGGAAAACACAAGCAACCCTGAACAGCTCAAGATGATCTCAGACCTCAGCAGTGAACTTATAATGATACTGATATCTTCCTGATGGTGTAACTCAGAAGAACTCCTACATTAACACCTCAGTTCAGAAAGGGAAGTACTGAAGGTCCCAGGGGGCACTGAGCATACAGGAGTGGTCACTCAGCTGATCAGAGATGTGTAGGAAGGTCACGGAGACCTGTCTGCTATAAGGCTGGACCTCGCCAAAGCCTATGGCTCTATACTACACAAGCTGGTGGAAACATGGACTTCCAGTACAGCTTTGAGCTGAGCTGACACAAGGGGAGTAGATGATCAGTGTGTTATTAATATGTATCACAGTTTGATTATGATGGACTCTTTCTTTACCTAAGCCGCTGTTGGTACTGTTACAGAGGTTGATGGTGAGGTTGTTGATGATGTTCAGGAGGGATGAGAAGTCACTGAGCATGTACATGTGGTTTTTAATAGGATCTGAGGCGATGACCCTCAGCTGAGCCTCGTTTGCATTCCCTACACCTGAAAGAAAAAATACTGTTAAAATTGTACCTTAAAAAATGATTCTGTTCTTGGGTGCTTGAATGCATGAACACATATTTTTATTATTTGTGACAGTGGAAAATACAAAATATAAGGAAGATTTTAAAGTGCATGTTCCAAATATCCCCCCCGAAAATGTGCTAAGATATAAAATACCAGTCAAATGTTTGGACACACCTTCCCACTCACTTGAATGAGAAAGTGTGACCAAACCTTTGACTGGTGCTGTAGAGGAATCAGCAAATAAGTTCAGATCAAACCACCTTCTTGGGTGCTGGAATGCAGGAAAATATATTTTTATTATTTTTGACAAAGGAAAATGCTTAATGTACGGTAGTTTTTAAAGCGTATGTTCCAGTTTTTGACCGTACATAAAATGTATAACATGTAAATGTGATAGTTGGTAATAACGTGTTAAAGTTTGGAATACAACATCAGTCAGTAATGGACCTGGCTCAATGTAACGTCAAATAAATTTTCATTCAGTATTTTCCCTGCATCCTGTGGACTTGTGAGTATATTTGGTTTCCACAAGAAAAGTGGATTTAATTCAGTGGAATGCAAGTCAAAACTCAGATACATCACAGATTAAGTGGCCTGAAACTTGGAACACAGTAAAATGGCCACTATACCAATAGCGTAGACATCAATGCCGGCGTCTTTCAGGTGCTGCGAGGCGAGGGATACGTCGTCGCTGGACTGTCCATCAGTAATCAGGATAGCAATTTTGTGGGAGTCTGCACGCATTCCCACATTGGGTTTAAAGTTGTTATGGAGGATGTGTTTCAGAGCTTCTCCTGTATGACAGTAATAAAGAGGATTTAAAAGGTGCAGAGTTGAAAAGCTGACTGTTGCAAAGACTGTTAAGTGACTGACAGTTGGAGCACTTCCACAACCTTGTTAAAAATATCTGTTTCTTTGATAAAAAGTCAAATCTAGAAGTGTGTAGACATAAAAACTGAGAGAGAAAGTTAACTACGACTCCCAAGGTGCATTTCAGTCGGAAAAATCCAATCACAGAGCTTTAAATTCTATTGTGAGATGCTCAAATCATGATGATTTTGAATGTTGGTATTGTATTATTATAATTATTATAATCACTATCACTATAACAGCAGCAGCAACCTTTGATTCATAATATTATAGCATGATACTATATAATAATGTAATATCTCAATATTAATAATCATAATAATATTACAATTATTATGATCATATTACAATTATAATTAGTATTGCAATCTGACAGCGTGTTGTTAAATCACCTGTGTTGGTGCCTCCTCCTGGCTGTCGCAGCTTGGCCATGGCCTCCAGCAGGGATTGTTTGGTCTGGTGGGTGTTCAGATGCCACTCGGTCCTTGGGGTGCTGTCATACTGAACCAGACCTGCAGAAAACACACAGAAATGTGTAAAACTGACACACTGACCAAGCTTTTGTTTTGAAATGATAATGAGAATAGCAATGATAATAATGAGTATGAGAATAATAATTTACACTGTGTGTTCTTGAACAGATGCATTGGTTTACTACGATTATTATTGTTATTATCTTGTCAGAATCATTAGCTCCAACACACATTACATGTCTCACGCGCACTCATGCCTGAACAAATTTGCATATGCAAAGAAGGACCAAAGGGCTTAAAGGACCATTCCAGCAGTTCAGTCCAGTAGAACTAACAGGCTAACAGGCTAATAACCCCTGAGTCTACTGTCTGACTCTGGTATATGAACGAATCTGGCGAGGCCTGAAGCCCCCGAGTGTCTCTTCGGTATTCTTCGGCATACGGGCAGCAGTTCAGCATGTACAGGAAGTGTTGAGGGCAGTGAGTAAATATGAGAGGTGATATCAGTATCAGCAACAGCTGAGTCCAGTCAGGTTGAGTCGAGTCTAGTATGAAGGTTGATGGTACTGAACGTTCAGCAGCGAACGCATAAACCTACAGTAAAAACATGTCAGTCAGTCACCACCTGCACTGTTTAAAGCGAGCTAAATGTTGTCACACAGAAGTCAAGTGAGTTTTTAATACAGTTTAACGTTGTAATTCCTCCATTTTTATCGCTGACATCTAGTCTGGTGACATATAAAAGCAGAGCAGGAAGGAGAAGGTGAGGGCTTTTATTAGTTTACATACTAGTTAATAAACTAAAATGAGTTAGAAAGGAAGAAAGGACAAGAAAATGTCTTGAGCTCCAACAAGAAGACAATTCCTCTTTCTACAGAACGACTGTAGAAAGTTGATGCTGTGGATGAACCAACATGACAAAGTTGTGCATCCCTCCTAGCTAGAATGTTTTGTTCAGAAATGCGGTGTGCTTCACAGAGTCTGTTCAGTCAGAACATCTGTCCTGCTAACTGATCCAACACGGACCTACACAGAAGGAATGTACAGTATATCTCCACCATGGAAATCAGTGTCTGGATAAAAGATTGTTTTACAAGCTGAATCATAATTACTATGAGTTATAAATGTGTGTTTCAGTAGATGAAGCACTGAATTTTAAGGTAGGTGTATCACCTGAACATTTCATTTTGAACATTTTGAGAATTCTGCAAGTTAATACAAAAGCTAAAATATGTCTGCATGTTTTGGGAAATAACAGACAGTAATGGAGGCTGTATGCAGACAGCACTTATGTAGCTTAAACACGTAAAACCACTGGTATGGTCCTTTTATCCTCACATCAGCCATAACCTTGACTACTCTGGTTATCATGTCCCATTTTACTGCTTTTTTGCTCATTTATAATACGGGACCTGTGTGTGTTTCACAGTGTGCTGTAAATATTTTAGTATTTTTAGTACTTTATACACAAGCAGTAGTAGTAATAGTACCAGGATCAGTAGTGTGAATAGTTGTTGTAGTAAAAATATTACCGATCTGGACTTTGTCAGGGCCGATGTTGAAGTTGCTGACTGTTTGATTTAGAAAGGACTTAATGTTTTCATAATCTTCAGAGCCGATGCTCCCAGATCCGTCGACTAACAGCACGATGTCAGCCTTGGCTGTGCTTTCACACTGAGAACCTGGAGGAAAACAGAGGATTGTGGGATATGAGACACAAGAGACCAAATATTGAAGCAAGACTAAGGCTGTGTCTGAAATCACTCACTATTTACTACAAGTGCAAATTTGTCCAATATTTGGAGCCTCAAATGTTCCACAATGGAACAAAAAAGTAATGTTCATGTTGTGATCACTACTTCCTGCAAACAATCCCACAATGCCATGCATTGCATTTTATTGACACAAAAGTTAGCGGTGTGAGACTCCACAGCAGACAGTGATGATGTAAAAATGACGATTAGTGAATTCCCAAAATCTGTAATTTCTGCTCACTATTGAATAAACTGTGTGTATTAGTGAGTAGTGAATGAGTGAATGAGGGAGGGATTTCGGACACATCCTGAAAGTCTAAAGTCATGCTAACAGCACCGTGAGACTGTACACACTGGTGTTTTGAGCTAAATGCTAACATGCTGATGTTTAGCAGGTATTATGTTTACCGTGTTAACCATCTTAGTTCAGTATGTCAGCACACTGACATTTGACAATTAACACCAAACAAAAAGTACAGCTGTGTCATTAGTTTTGAGACTATTTGGACATGAACCAAACTTCATCCATTCTCAGCTGCTTATCTAGGTGCTGGTCCTCCTGGGGGATCCAGAGGTGTTCCCAGACCAGATGAGATACATATAATCCCTCCAGCGTGTTCTGCACTGAGGTCTCCTACCAGTTGGACGTGCTTGAACACCTCCAAAGGAGGTGCCTATTCTCTCTTTCTCTCTTTTTACCTGTTGATTGGTGTTTATCTTCAGCCTGGAGTCCTGGAGAGAAAATCAGAAATTTCACATTCAGATCGGAGCAGAGCTGTGAACTGAACAAACACAGAGCTGTTTCTGGACATCTGGAGGCTCTGAAGAGACAGACAGCAAGCTAGACATCTTAAGAAAAGGTGTTTGTTCTGGTCTGAATCAATGGATGAGTTTGTAAACTTTGTTCTGTTTCTTTACACACAGAAAGAAATCTAAGCGAACCAAAAATCATCATTAAAAGCCAGGTGAGAATGTTCTCTCTTCTCATTGGTCAGATATGTCTGGGGCGAGAGTTAGAACGTAAACACAGGAAGAAGGTCCTGAAGAAGCTCCGATCTGCCCAAATACCAAGAAGACAATGTACTTGGTTGTTAGTGCAGGTTGGACCTTGTTGATTTCACTCATCAACATCCCAGCATGCAAAGCGGTCCTGGCCACGGGAACCATTTAGCTCAACTTGAAGCCTTGTAGTTCGTCAGATGGAGGTTGTATCACGTTTCCACCACTAATGAACCAAGACCACTTCCTCTAAAGGATCTCTGTGAAGTTATTTTGGTCTGAGGATGTTTGCTGTGTTCAGATCTGCCTGAATGAATTGAACCTGTAACATAATATGTAAACTTTGAACCAACATCTTGGTAAATGAGTTTGTTATTCCAACTAAATCCAAATATGATGGAGACAAGTAAAACAGTTAAACTGCTGCTAATGATAGCTTAGCTTAGCTTAGCTTAGGAGAGTAGCAGTAACTTCCACCTGAGCTGTTGAATCAAGTGGAATTCATGTGATTTTGTTTTTATTACACTTCATATGTAAATGTATTAAAATTTACATTTATTATACCTGTTTCAATTTAATTTTACAGTATACCTGGCCTGGAAGATACAGTAAAACATACTTTTCATCATATAATATGAACTTTAAATACTATAAAGTTTATTTTCTATAAATAAAGAAAGCTGGATGAAACATGATATATTGTTGAAGTTACATTTCCCTTACATCCAGACTGCAGTATGAGGTACTCTCAATTATTTTAGGGTGAAATAATCCTCATGAAAACACAAAAAAAAACCCAACAAAAAAACAAAGAAATTTAAGGAGCAAACGTCTCTCTTTGCCTGGTCAGCCTGAAACTTTAAGACCTTTTTTCTTGACCTCACTGCTTCTACTTTCTGCTTCTCTGAAGAGCAGCAGATGAGATGAACACATGAACACAAGCTCAACAGAGTTGCATGCATGCAGAGTTAAAGGAAAACTATGGTTCATTAAAACTTGTGTTTGTCTCACATGTTGGTTTGTTTCCTGTCTGATCATCTGACTGCTATCAGACCTATCAGACCTGTTTTTTAGTGATGTCACCATGTTCACAGATCTCAGATATTAAAGGCCCCATGAGACGAAGTTAGAGCATCTTTAGCTTCTGTATTGTGATGTATGTCCCAGTGATAGTGAGTGGTGTACAGTTACTAGTTCTAGTAAATCAAATCCTTTGCACTTGATTGGACTGCTAAAAAGTGGGCAGGGCTTTGAGTTTAGTGCGACATGCAGCTTCAGAAGGAAACAGAGCCACAGAGGACTCTTGGCTCCACACACATCTCCCTCACCTGTTGAAGGAAGGACTCTTTTTAGTGTCTGGTATGTACTGAGTCAAACACACCGAGCGCTCATGAATTCCCGACTTTTTCCATTCATACTGCCCACACCCACTCACTGTTATCGTAGGGTACTGCTCACGCTGCCTGCTATGGTGGTGCTGTCCACTCAAAACATAGTAAGTGGGACAACCAATGAATGAGCGGGAATCATTGTCTCAGACGAGGATGTCAATAAGTGACTCTAGACAGCCTGGCAGCTACTCACTGAACAAGATCAAATGAACCGTTCTCTCTAACTGGGACGTATGAGTGAATGAGGTGCCATTGAATCGCACTTGAGTCAAGACAGACGGCAGGTTACATTGAACAAGACTGAACAAACTGCTCTTGAACTACCCAGTGAACAATAACTGGGATTTCAATGTTGATTCCGAGTTGAAAACTGGGTGATATTCAGTCTTGGTTTCAGTCTGTCTTCAACCAGCTAAAATGTGGTTACAACATCAACGTGTCACAAAACACACATTTGTTTAATCTTTTTGATCATTTGTTCAGTTGTAGCTTGAAAGAGAAGCGATATTGATTAGTGTGAAGGCATTTCTCCAAAGTTATATTGCACTGGTAGGTAAAATGTGGTCTACATGAAGACGTAATTCCAATGCATTAAACTTTAATATAAAATGTCAAAAATATGGAACTATATAGTAGGAGTGGAGCGGAATCCAAATCCGGTATTTTTGGTGCAGTGGTCAGCGCAGTCGTCTGTGGTGTGAGAGACTGGGATTTAAGACCTGATGTTGGAACCCTCTTTCACTAGACCATATTTCACCGGGATTTTCAATAATGAAATTTTACTTCCTCTACAATGTGCAAATAATAGCAACTGTCATTTTGGACCCTAAGTAAGAAACCACAAACAAATTTCTTAGTTGAAAGCCAGAAATTGCAAATCCTGGTGAAATATGGTCTAAATGTGAATGTTTAATCAACGTAAAATAAATAGTCAAATAGTCGGTGAAAAAACTTTCACTTTGGAACCTGTTATGAATGTCTTTTCACCGGTGACCATAGCCATTTTATGGCTTTTCAAAGGGAAAATGCTCACGGGGTTGACTGGTAATGCATTGCACAGAGGTTTTGTGGGGCAGGCAGCACTAGTTGTCGAACCTGCATGTGCTATAACGGAGTGTCACGGAGAAACTGATGGCGTATTTTGCAAAAGTATCAAAACTCAACAGGTTACATGTATCAAATTGACGGAACCGAAAGAATTGGTCCACCGATCACTATTAGCTAATACGACCCACAAACGGTGAAGTGCGGTTTAATATGATGGGTGTGGCTAGCTACTCGCCCTAAGTCACATTTGATTGGATGAACTTGAAACTATGAAAATAAGTCATAGTTAGTTATATTATAGTGTAACAGACCGGTTCATATAGAGTTAATGAAGCACAACAAATCTGAATGATGTGTGTGTGTGTGTGTGTGTGTGGGTGCATGCATGCTTATATTCCTGACATTGTGAGTACATAAATCTTCACAGTCACATTGTGGGGACTCACTTCCCTTTTGTGGAAAAAAACTCAAGTTCCAAAGAAAAATGTCTTGAAAAAGGTTAGGGTAAGTCCCCAGGAAATGAATGTCTATGTAATGTTCCCAAAAGTGACCTAGGGCAATGTGTGTGTGTGTGTGTGTGTGTGTGTGTGTGTGTGTGTGTATACTTGTATTCCTCATGTTGTGTTGGACTGGACAGCTTCCAGGTGTGAATGTGTAACTGTGTGAATGTGATCAGTGTCCCTGAAAAAGACAACACTCCTCTCAGTGAAACTCCCTTGAATAAAAATAGAGTGGCTCATAAAGAGTTGTCTGTAGCAGACAGTCTCACCCACTTATGGCAGTGATTGGTCAGGTGTGTGCAGGTGTGAAAGTGGCTTGAACTTCACTTGTCAACTACGTCTGTCAGGTTTCATGTCACCATCAGAGTGCAACACTGTGAATGTCTTCCAGGAGAAACTGTGTGATGTGTATTTTGTATATGTGCATCAGTATGTATGTATAAGTACACATATAACTCTCCTGTAGCTCCTGATGCTTTCATGTAAATGTTTACTGGGCTACACTGTTATATGGAAGCTCTTTTATGTCACATTACAGCAACAAAATAACACATTAAATGATTAAAACACATCAAATAAATGTAAAATTCAAACATCCAAAATAAACAGGTCCAACAATGCATCCATCTAATAATGAACACAGAGGTAGAATAATAAAAAGTCACTTATTAAATGAGAAAAGTCCAAAAAGAACCTCCTCACAAATGAAGTTCAGCTGCATCTTTTTTATCTTTAGGTCTATGTTTAGTGTTCACCACCAGATGTCACAATTTCATTATTTAAGAAGGGTCTTCCTCATGCGTTGCTCATGTCCTGCACCGGCCTGTCAATCAAACTGCCTTCAAAGTCCCTCCCTGTTCTTCTTAATATATTCACAGTCCCTGCAAGGTGACGGTCACGTGACCCACAAACAGCTCGAAGACGTCAGCAGGATTTTACATTTATATGCTTTGAATTTTCATTATTAGATGATTGGTTTGTTATTAGAAGTTAAAGAGATAAAACTCATTACAGCAAGTATCAGAACTTTTACTGAACACTTCACTACATTTTACTGACCATGTTGACTTTTACTGCAGTTTTCAAAGCTGCTGTTTGACTTGAACTCAGTATTTTTACATTACAGCAGAGTCTTACCTGAGCTCCAAAGCAGCAGCAACAGCATCAGCAGGTGATCCATGTCCAGGTAGACGTCTGTCTCTGTCTCTGTGTCGTCTCTCTCTGCTCGTCTGTTGGACTCATCATGTCTTTTTATGTCAATGTAGTTTCTGACAGGAAGCTGCTAGCTCTGAGCTGCTTCATCATGTGACTAACAGCTAAAGTAACGCAACCAATCATGACCGCTCAGAGCTATTGATATGTTGATTGACCAACCGAGATGGACCAATCGGTGGGTGCCTCACTTGAACAGCTGGCAGTGTTAATGTGAATCAAATGATGTGACAGGAAAGAGTCTGAGGTCAAACTCACTGATGAGCAGCTGAGATTATACTGCTGTTTGTTTTTTCACCCTGAGATGAGGGAAACTCTGGGTCAGTTCCAGAAAGAGATGTAACTTAAACTCTGACTCAGTTATTGCTGTAACTGACTCAATGAATCTAACCCAGCAAACATTTGTTGGACAGTGATGTTGTGTCCCTGACAAAAAATGGTTCTGGTTGGACTCCAAAAACAGCAAAATGTACATGAAAGTCAAATCATGAAACTCAAGTTGAATTGCTTTTTAGTGGACATGTGCACATATTTGGAATATAGATAACCATGTGTAAGTGTTAATTTCTCGTTCTAGTGATTATCAGCTCTGGTCCAATATTATTATCACCAACATTCAGGTGAAAATTCTGCAAGAAATATGCAGGAGTTGTGCCATATGTATAACCTGCTTTTGTTCTTTGAGCTAAATGGCTAGCAGTGTCTCTAGCATAGCCTACATTTCCTCCTGTATAGAGGGAAAGCCATTGCATCATGACAAATGTTATCACTTGATCAGTGGATTGCAAACATTGTTTTACAAGATTAAGATCACCTGGAAGAAACCCATAGGCTAGAACTTTTTTAGTTTTTACACTCAATCTCTTTGTTACCTTTTTAAAAGTGTCCAGATTGCATTCAATTTGTTGTTTCTTCTCACTTACATAACATAGAGGATAAACCTGGAAATCTTTTGAGCCAATTTCTGTAGAAGTTGGATTAGACCACTTCCTTTTTCCACATGTGTTGTTGTATTTTCTGAGAACACACTTTTGCAAGTCAAGTCAAATTTTGCAAATGTTTTCATAATTTCCATAAATAGCCACCCACGCGTCTGAACCTGACACTGGTAATTCAGTATAACTAACATTTACCAAGACATTGTCAGAATTTCTAATTCTCTCATATTTTACCCAACGTAAGTGAGGTCATAACCACATGCACAAAACTCTCGAGTCAAATCTGAAATAACAGGATTTTTATCACCTGCATTGTAGTACCATTTCCTTTTAGGAGTAGTTTTAATTGTCCTCTTAGAACGGTTTGGGATGGGATCTTGAACAGTTTTAGTTAGATCATCTGGAGTGTCTGTAATCGCTTTTTTCCTAGGAAAGTATTCTTGAATCAGATTTAGAAATGTGGACCACACATATCTAGGCTGAATAGGCACTAGAGATTGTAACCTAAATGTAGGTAGCAACTTTGGTTTAGTCAAATTTGTCCAAGTCAATGGCTCTCCTGTTTCCTCTGTAGGGACGGATTTAATGTTACCGGAATCATTCAAAAATATACAATTAGAGAATTGCAGCCATGTGTCACTCAAGACTTGTCGGGCTTTAAATTGCCAACATGTAGTTTTAACAGGAATCATTGCGTAACGGACAAGTCACCTGTATGTCTGTTGGATCACCCATAACCCAAGTTTGTCTTTCATGGTCAGAAAGAATAAGCCAAGAAATGTCACATACATTAGTCATGTCCATGTGCACAGCTCTGGCATCTGTCCAAGTCATGGGTGTGAGCCATGAAGGAGAGAGATGACGATCAGCTTGCTTAGGTGTCTTTGATATGCATTGTTTTAACAGCCTGTCAACTTCCTGATGCTTCAGTCAGCATAAGCTGTCACGTCCTGTTCTGTTACACTCTCCAAAATAGCTGACAAAAATGTCTCTAAACTCACTCTGGTACCGAGTGAGGCTTTTCGGGTCATTCTTCCATAATCTACAACATCCCACCTTTCAACATGAGCTGGAAACCATAAGGCAATCAAGATTGCTGTGACTCTCCAAAACACAAATCCAATTATCATAAATTTGAGTCTGATTTTTAAGAGCCGAATTATTGGGTTTTGTTGTTTCTTGTCCTCAGGTTCTGGTCTGGTCTCACCAGGTATAGACACCGGTTCGAGGCCCTCCATTGCTCCCTCTCTAGCCCTAGTTTCACTAACAGTGTCAAGGACATTGCAATGTCCATTTTTGGGCCAATGCCAATGTTTGAAGTCAAACTGCCATTAGTCAAAACTTTGCCATTTTTCAGCTGTTCGATTTCTGCTACTTCAAGAGTGACCTCTTTTCTGTGTGTAGCCATGTCCTCATAGCCCAAGTTTGTGAATTCTGTCATCCAGTCATAATGTGGCATTTTTAAGTGTTGTGGCAGTTGAGGCTTGCGTGTCTCAGTCAGAACATCAGATGTATTGTACAATGTTCTAAACTGCAGTCTCTACAAAGCAGCACTCTTGCTCCTTCTCTTCCCCACATCATATTATCTTATGGTGTATGCATCGAATTCCCATCAGGAAGTCGTGCAGGTTTCTCGTGGTTAGGGCTGTGCCACCTAACTATTGCACACTCTCCTTTACAAAACATGCATTCACCAGGTGTATAAGATGACCACTCCAAAGGTTCCCAGTGCTTCTCTCTGAGGTATCCCTGTTTTGCCATAGCCTCTCCTTGGAGGGCTCTGCCAACCATATGTGACGCCTTGCCTTTCCCTTGGACCAGGACTAACAAACCTCCGACTGTATGAGCTCATGTGGTTTGAGGCAAATTCCTCAGAAACTGGTGCAACACATTATGTTAATTTGTCCCCGACTTTAATTAATAAAATAGCTTAAAGTAGGCCTGAAAGTGGGCCTGAATAGAGTTTGCCTCGGCCACATATAGTGGAACTTTCAACACCCTCCCTTGGCCAAAGCATACTCGAAAATCAGAGAGCGGAAGTCTGTGGTTAGTGGTGGCATTGGTCAGAGTGATAGATAGCATAAATGTGCCACAAAGATGTTGGGAAAACCAAATGGAGAATTATTATACCTCTTGAGCACCGCCCGGTCCTTCCGACTGGCGGCCCCTTCGCAGCTACCACCTGTGTGACTGTGATCACACGTCAGCACAGTCTCTTGGTTGAGACAATACCTCTCCTACTATGAACCAATCAATTGTCTACTTAGAGGCATCCGCTGGGTTTATGCAACTTGTGTCGTCCTTTCTGCAAAACACCAATAACAATGAAAAGTAAAATAATCAACATAAGAAAATCTTCAAACAGTTTATATCATTATATAATTGACATGTAAAATGTAAAATCTGAAATCTGAATCATGATCAACTTCAACCATAAAGGGTATGTCTACTTCTGCCAAAAAGGGATATATATATGAGCCAAACCACAAAATTGCATGACAACCGTTGCTAGGTCTAAGGAGGAAGTTATTACATAATGAAAATAGACAGTGAGGATTGAGAGTTTCTTTTAATCTGTAGCTCACATATATAATAATAATGTTAGTTTGAATGTTTTAATGATCCTCCACAGGAAAACGATCATATATGATTCACATCATTCTGTTAATTTCCTGCAAATCGAGAAACAAATCCTTAGTGCGTGTCAGACGTTGAGCTTGACACCTGACCTTTGTTCGACAAAGACAGAGACTAATATGGCATATGACGCGCATCGACTGCCATATCAGTTTTACTCCAAACCATAATAATTTAGCTATGAATTTGATCAGAATCCAAATGAATTTGCCTACGCACTATAGGTTGAGACAAGCCTAATTTATGCAAAATGCCGAGGGCAACTGTGACCACAATGACAATAAACATAGCCAATAAGGCCCATTTGAATTTGTGAAAGACAGATAAGGATTTCTGCCATGCATTCTCAAATACTCTGCTTACAGAGTCAATTGCTGTGCGAGCTCCTTCCACTACTTTGTTTTTAACTGTATTAGGTGTGCCTCCAAGTTTAATGAAGATGTCATAATGTTCCAAATATAAATTTTTCCACTAACTGAGGCTTGACAATGTATTCTGAAATCAGAAGTATTCATAGGAGATCATTTCAAATGAAAGTCAACTTTTCCAAATGAAGACTTCCAACGATCATAAGTGGCCAAGTCAGACATAGCACACCAATCTTCAATCATAAACTCCTTTTTACCTAGCATAAACTCCTGAGGAGAAAGTGTATGAGGAGCATGATAATCCAAAAAACCCACATATGGATTTTTGGCTTTGCCAGTTGTTCCTCCAAACCAAGAATCAGAAAACAAATCCATAGATGATAATTCCAAGCATTGTTTAAAGATGGATCATTGCGCATTGTTGTTCGATAAATTCTTTTAATTTAAGACCTTTTTAACATGCATTCTTCTCTATCTTGGCTAGGTTGCTCTCCTGGAATTCCTGAGAACAGATGCCACTTCTGGCCAATTTTCCCAATTACTCTGGATTTAACAAAATCTTGGGTCAGAGTCTTTTGAGCTTTCCATTCCTGTTGTGGATAATATTGGAAACGATAATTTTGTTTTTTACTTTCTTCAGTACAAGTTCCTGGTCCATAATAGCCATAAATGGCTTGAGAATTTGAAGTATAGGCCCCATAATAGCTGAAATCATTTCTCATCATATTCCTAATTCCCCATATGAATTTGAATAAGCCTTTTTCCTGTTGAGTGATAATTGTAGGAGATGTAAGACTAGCATTCAGGCGAAAATTCTGCAAGAAATATGCAGGAGTTGTACCATATGTATAACCTGCTTTTGTTCTTTGAGCTAAATGGCTAGCAGTGTCTCTAGCATAGCCTACATTTCCTCCTGTATAGAGGGAAAGCCATCGCATCATGACAAATGTTATCACTTGATCAGTGGATTGCAAACATTGTTTTACAAGATTAAGATCACCTGGAAGAAACCCATAGGCTAGAACTTTTTGAGTTTTTACACTCAATCTCTTTGCTACCTTTTTAAAAGTGTCCAGATTGCATTCAATTTGTTGTTTCTTCTCACTTACATAACATAGAGGATAAACCTGGAAATCTTTTGAGCCAATTTCTGTAGAAGTTGGATTAGACCACTTCCTTTTTCCCCTTGTGTTGTTGTATTTTCTGAGAACACACTTTTGCAAGTCAAGTCAAATTTTGCAAGTGTTTTCATAATTTCCATAAATAGCCACCCACGCGTCTGAACCTGACACTGGTAATTCAGTATAACTAACATTTACCAAGACATTGTCAGAATTTCTAATTCTCTCATATTTTACCCAAGGTAAGTTTTGACCTAAGGAGACTACAGAAGGAGATCTGAGAGATCCTGTAGTATGCCATCTTTTCCCCTCTCTATGAGCTGCTGTAAAACTGAGCAGAGGCCATTTCCACCACCGCTTACCAGTGAGGTCATAACCACATGCACAAAACTCTCGAGTCAAATCTGAAATAACAGGATTTTTATCACCTGCATTGTAGTACCATTTCCTTTTAGGAGTAGTTTTAACTGTCCTCTTAGAACGGTTTGGGATGGGATCTTGAACAGTTTTAGTTAGATCATCTGGAGTGTCTGTAATCACTTTTTTCCTAGGAAAGTATTCTTTAATCAGATTTAGAAATGTGGACCACACATATCTAGGCTGAATAGGCACTAGAGATTGTAACCTAAATGTAGGTAGCAACTTTGGTTTAGTCAAATTTGTCCAAGTCAATGGCTCTCCTGTTTCCTCTGTAGGGACGGATTTAATGTTACCGGAATCATTCAAAAATATACAATTAGAGAATTGCAGCCATGTGTCACTCAAGACTTGTCGGGCTTTAAATTGCCAACGTGTAGTTTTAACAGGAATCATTGCGTAACGGACATATTCCTATTTCAAAGATAAGGTAGTCATGTTCAATTTTTGATAAGTCACTTGTATGTCTGTTGGATCACCCATAACCCAAGTTTGTCTTTCATGGTCAGAAAGAATAAGCCAAGAAATGTCACATACATTAGTCATGTCCATGTGCACAGCTCTGGCATCTGTCCAAGTCATGGGTGTGAGCCATGAAGGAGAGAGATGACGATCAGCTTGCTTAGGTGTCTTTGATATGCATTGTTTTAACAGCCTGTCAACTTCCTGATGCTTCAGTCAGCATAAGCTGTCACGTCCTGTTCTGTTACACTCTCTAAAATAGCTGACAAAAATGTCTCTAAACTCACTCTGGTACCGAGTGAGGCTTTTCGGGTCATTATTCCATAATCTACAACATCCCACCTTTCAACATGAGCTGGAAACCATAAGGCAATCAAGATTGCTGTGACTCTCCAAAACACAAATCCAATTATCATAAATTTGAGTCTGATTTTTAAGAGCCGAATTATTGGGTTTTGTTGTTTCTTGTCCTCAGGTTCTGGTCTGGTCTCACCAGGTATAGACACCGGTTCGAGGCCCTCCATTGCTCCCTCTCTAGCCCTAGTTTCACTAACAGTGTCAAAGACATTGCAATGTCCATTTTTGGGCCAATGCCAATGTTTGAAGTCAAACTGCCATCACTCAAAACTTTGCCATTTTTCAGCTGTTCGATTTCTGCTACTTCAAGAGTGACCTCTTTTCTGTGTGTAGCCATATCCTCATAGCCCAAGTTTGTGAATTCTGTCATCCAATCATAATGTGGCATTTTTAAGTGTTGTGGCAGTTGAGGCTTGCGTGTCTCAGTCAGAACGTCAGATGTATTGTACAATGTTCTAAATTGCAGTCTCTACAAAGCAGCACTCTTGTTCCTTCTCTTCTCCACATCATATTATCTTGTGGCGTATGCATCGAATTCCCATCAGGAAGTCGTGCAGGTTTCTCGTGGTTAGGGCTGTGCACACTCTCCTTTACAAAACATGCATTCACCAGGTGTATAAGATGACCACTCCAAAGGTTCCCAGTGCTTCTTTCTGAGGTATCCCTGTTTTGCCATAGCCTCTCCTTGGAGGGCTCTGCCAACCATATGTGACGCCTTGCCTTTCCCTTGGACCAGGACTAACAAAACCTCCGACTGTATGAGCTCATGTGGTTTGAGGCAAATTCCTCAGAAACTGGTGCAACACATTATGTTAATTTGTCCCCGACTTTAATTAATAAAATAGCTTAAAGTAGGCCTGAAAGTGGGCCTGAATAGAGTTTGCCTCGGCCACATATAGTGGAACTTTCAACACCCTCCCTTGGCCAAAGCATACTCGAAAATCAGAGAGCGGAAGTCTGTGGTTAGTGGTGGCATTGGTCAGAGTGATAGATAGCATAAATGAGCCACAAAGATGTTGGGAAAACCAAATGGAGAATTATTATACCTCTTCAGCACCGCCCGGTCCTTCCGACTGGCGGCCCCTTCGCAGCTACCACCTGTGTGACTGTGATCACACGTCAGCATAGTCTCTTGGTTGAGACAATACCTCTCCTACTATGAACCAATCAATTGTCTACTTAGAGGCATCAGCTGGGTTTATGCAACTTGTGTCGTCCTTTCTGCAAAACACCAATAACAATGAAAAGTAAAATAATCAACATAAGAAAATCTTCAAACAGTTTATATCATTATATAATTGACATGTAAAATGTAAAATCTGAAATCTGAATCATGATCAACTTCAACCATAAAGGGTATGTCTACTTCTGCCAAAAAGGGATATATATATGAGCCAAACCACAAAATTGCATGACAACCGTTGCTAGGTCTAAGGAGGAAGTTATTACATAATAAAAATAGACAGTGAGGATTGAGAGTTTCTTTTAATCTGTAGCTCACATATATAATAATAATGTTAGTTTGAATGTTTTAATGATCCTCCACAGGAAAACGATCATATATGATTCACATCATTCTGTTAATTTCCTGCAAATCGAGAAACAAATCCTTAGTGCGTGTCAGACGTTGAGCTTGACACCTGACCTTTGTTCGACAAAGACAGAGACTAATATGGCATATGACGCGCATCGACTGCCATATCAGTTTTACTCCAAACCATAATAATTTAGCTATGAATTTGATCAGAATCCAAATGAATTTGCCTACGCACTATAGGTTGAGACAAGCCTAATTTATGCAAAATGCCGAGGGCAACTGTGACCACAATGACAATTAACATAGCCAATAAGGCCCATTTGAATTTGTGAAAGACAGATAAGGATTTCTGCCATGCATTCTCAAATACTCTGCTTACAGAGTCAATTGCTGTGCGAGCTCCTTCCACTACTTTGTTTTTAACTGTATTAGGTGTGCCTCCAAGTTTAATGAAGATGTCATAATGTTCCAAATATAAATTTTTCCACTAACTGAGGCTTGACAATGTATTCTGAAATCAGAAGTATTCATAGGAGATCATTTCAAATGAAAGTCAACTTTTCCAAATGAAGACTTCCAACGATCATAAGTGGCCAAGTCAGACATAGCACACCAATCTTCAATCATAAACTCCTTTTTACCAAGAATCAGAAAACAAATCCATAGATAATAATTCCAAGCATTATTTAAAGATGGATCATTGCGCATTGTTGTTTGATAAATTCTTTTAATTTAAGACCTTTTTAACATGCATTCTTCTCTATCTTGGCTAGGTTGCTCTCCTGGAATTCCTGAGAACAGATGCCACTTCTGGCCAGTTTTCCCAATTACTCTGGATTTAACAAAATCTTGGGTCAGAGTCTTTTGAGCTTTCCATTCCTGTTGTGGATAATATTGGAAACGATAATTTTGTTTTTTACTTTCTTCAGTACAAGTTCCTGGTCCATAATAGCCATAAATGGCTTGAGAATTTGAAGTATAGGCCCCATAATAGCTGAAATCATTTCTCATCATATTCCTAATTCCCCATATGAATTTGAAAAAGCCTTTTTCCTGTTGAGTGATAATTGTAGGAGATGTAAGACTAGCATTCAGGCGAAAATTCTGCAAGAAATATGCAGGAGTTGTACCATATGTATAACCTGCTTTTGTTCTTTGAGCTAAATGGCTAGCAGTGTCTCTAGCATAGCCTACATTTCCTCCTGTATAGAGGGAAAGCCATCGCATCATGACAAATGTTATCACTTGATCAGTGGATTGCAAACATTGTTTTACAAGATTAAGATCACCTGGAAGAAACCCATAGGCTAGAACTTTTTGAGTTTTTACACTCAATCTCTTTGCTACCTTTTTAAAAGTGTCCAGATTGCATTCAATTTGTTGTTTCTTCTCACTTACATAACATAGAGGATAAACCTGGAAATCTTTTGAGCCAATTTCTGTAGAAGTTGGATTAGACCACTTCCTTTTTCCCCTTGTGTTGTTGTATTTTCTGAGAACACACTTTTGCAAGTCAAGTCAAATTTTGCAAGTGTTTTCATAATTTCCATAAATAGCCACCCACGCGTCTGAACCTGACACTGGTAATTCAGTATAACTAACATTTACCAAGACATTGTCAGAATTTCTAATTCTCTCATATTTTACCCAAGGTAAGTTTTGACCTAAGGAGACTACAGAAGGAGATCTGAGAGATCCTGTAGTATGCCATCTTTTCCCCTCTCTATGAGCTGCTGTAAAACTGAGCAGAGGCCATTTCCACCACCGCTTACCAGTGAGGTCATAACCACATGCACAAAACTCTCGAGTCAAATCTGAAATAACAGGATTTTTATCACCTGCATTGTAGTACCATTTCCTTTTAGGAGTAGTTTTAACTGTCCTCTTAGAACGGTTTGGGATGGGATCTTGAACAGTTTTAGTTAGATCATCTGGAGTGTCTGTAATCACTTTTTTCCTAGGAAAGTATTCTTTAATCAGATTTAGAAATGTGGACCACACATATCTAGGCTGAATAGGCACTAGAGATTGTAACCTAAATGTAGGTAGCAACTTTGGTTTAGTCAAATTTGTCCAAGTCAATGGCTCTCCTGTTTCCTCTGTAGGGACGGATTTAATGTTACCGGAATCATTCAAAAATATACAATTAGAGAATTGCAGCCATGTGTCACTCAAGACTTGTCGGGCTTTAAATTGCCAACGTGTAGTTTTAACAGGAATCATTGCGTAACGGACATATTCCTATTTCAAAGATAAGGTAGTCATGTTCAATTTTTGATAAGTCACTTGTATGTCTGTTGGATCACCCATAACCCAAGTTTGTCTTTCATGGTCAGAAAGAATAAGCCAAGAAATGTCACATACATTAGTCATGTCCATGTGCACAGCTCTGGCATCTGTCCAAGTCATGGGTGTGAGCCATGAAGGAGAGAGATGACGATCAGCTTGCTTAGGTGTCTTTGATATGCATTGTTTTAACAGCCTGTCAACTTCCTGATGCTTCAGTCAGCATAAGCTGTCACGTCCTGTTCTGTTACACTCTCTAAAATAGCTGACAAAAATGTCTCTAAACTCACTCTGGTACCGAGTGAGGCTTTTCGGGTCATTATTCCATAATCTACAACATCCCACCTTTCAACATGAGCTGGAAACCATAAGGCAATCAAGATTGCTGTGACTCTCCAAAACACAAATCCAATTATCATAAATTTGAGTCTGATTTTTAAGAGCCGAATTATTGGGTTTTGTTGTTTCTTGTCCTCAGGTTCTGGTCTGGTCTCACCAGGTATAGACACCGGTTCGAGGCCCTCCATTGCTCCCTCTCTAGCCCTAGTTTCACTAACAGTGTCAAAGACATTGCAATGTCCATTTTTGGGCCAATGCCAATGTTTGAAGTCAAACTGCCATCACTCAAAACTTTGCCATTTTTCAGCTGTTCGATTTCTGCTACTTCAAGAGTGACCTCTTTTCTGTGTGTAGCCATATCCTCATAGCCCAAGTTTGTGAATTCTGTCATCCAATCATAATGTGGCATTTTTAAGTGTTGTGGCAGTTGAGGCTTGCGTGTCTCAGTCAGAACGTCAGATGTATTGTACAATGTTCTAAATTGCAGTCTCTACAAAGCAGCACTCTTGTTCCTTCTCTTCTCCACATCATATTATCTTGTGGCGTATGCATCGAATTCCCATCAGGAAGTCGTGCAGGTTTCTCGTGGTTAGGGCTGTGCACACTCTCCTTTACAAAACATGCATTCACCAGGTGTATAAGATGACCACTCCAAAGGTTCCCAGTGCTTCTTTCTGAGGTATCCCTGTTTTGCCATAGCCTCTCCTTGGAGGGCTCTGCCAACCATATGTGACGCCTTGCCTTTCCCTTGGACCAGGACTAACAAAACCTCCGACTGTATGAGCTCATGTGGTTTGAGGCAAATTCCTCAGAAACTGGTGCAACACATTATGTTAATTTGTCCCCGACTTTAATTAATAAAATAGCTTAAAGTAGGCCTGAAAGTGGGCCTGAATAGAGTTTGCCTCGGCCACATATAGTGGAACTTTCAACACCCTCCCTTGGCCAAAGCATACTCGAAAATCAGAGAGCGGAAGTCTGTGGTTAGTGGTGGCATTGGTCAGAGTGATAGATAGCATAAATGAGCCACAAAGATGTTGGGAAAACCAAATGGAGAATTATTATACCTCTTCAGCACCGCCCGGTCCTTCCGACTGGCGGCCCCTTCGCAGCTACCACCTGTGTGACTGTGATCACACGTCAGCATAGTCTCTTGGTTGAGACAATACCTCTCCTACTATGAACCAATCAATTGTCTACTTAGAGGCATCAGCTGGGTTTATGCAACTTGTGTCGTCCTTTCTGCAAAACACCAATAACAATGAAAAGTAAAATAATCAACATAAGAAAATCTTCAAACAGTTTATATCATTATATAATTGACATGTAAAATGTAAAATCTGAAATCTGAATCATGATCAACTTCAACCATAAAGGGTATGTCTACTTCTGCCAAAAAGGGATATATATATGAGCCAAACCACAAAATTGCATGACAACCGTTGCTAGGTCTAAGGAGGAAGTTATTACATAATAAAAATAGACAGTGAGGATTGAGAGTTTCTTTTAATCTGTAGCTCACATATATAATAATAATGTTAGTTTGAATGTTTTAATGATCCTCCACAGGAAAACGATCATATATGATTCACATCATTCTGTTAATTTCCTGCAAATCGAGAAACAAATCCTTAGTGCGTGTCAGACGTTGAGCTTGACACCTGACCTTTGTTCGACAAAGACAGAGACTAATATGGCATATGACGCGCATCGACTGCCATATCAGTTTTACTCCAAACCATAATAATTTAGCTATGAATTTGATCAGAATCCAAATGAATTTGCCTACGCACTATAGGTTGAGACAAGCCTAATTTATGCAAAATGCCGAGGGCAACTGTGACCACAATGACAATAAACATAGCCAATAAGGCCCATTTGAATTTGTGAAAGACAGATAAGGATTTCTGCCATGCATTCTCAAATACTCTGCTTACAGAGTCAATTGCTGTGCGAGCTCCTTCCACTACTTTGTTTTTAACTGTATTAGGTGTGCCTCCAAGTTTAATGAAGATGTCATAATGTTCCAAATATAAATTTTTCCACTAACTGAGGCTTGACAATGTATTCTGAAATCAGAAGTATTCATAGGAGATCATTTCAAATGAAAGTCAACTTTTCCAAATGAAGACTTCCAACGATCATAAGTGGCCAAGTCAGACATAGCACACCAATCTTCAATCATAAACTCCTTTTTACCTAGCATAAACTCCTGAGGAGAAAGTGTATGAGGAGCATGATAATCCAAAAAACCCACATATGGATTTTTGGCTTTGCCAGTTGTTCCTCCAAACCAAGAATCAGAAAACAAATCCATAGATGATAATTCCAAGCATTGTTTAAAGATGGATCATTGCGCATTGTTGTTCGATAAATTCTTTTAATTTAAGACCTTTTTAACATGCATTCTTCTCTATCTTGGCTAGGTTGCTCTCCTGGAATTCCTGAGAACAGATGCCACTTCTGGCCAATTTTCCCAATTACTCTGGATTTAACAAAATCTTGGGTCAGAGTCTTTTGAGCTTTCCATTCCTGTTGTGGATAATATTGGAAACGATAATTTTGTTTTTTACTTTCTTCAGTACAAGTTCCTGGTCCATAATAGCCATAAATGGCTTGAGAATTTGAAGTATAGGCCCCATAATAGCTGAAATCATTTCTCATCATATTCCTAATTCCCCATATGAATTTGAATAAGCCTTTTTCCTGTTGAGTGATAATTGTAGGAGATGTAAGACTAGCATTCAGGCGAAAATTCTGCAAGAAATATGCAGGAGTTGTACCATATGTATAACCTGCTTTTGTTCTTTGAGCTAAATGGCTAGCAGTGTCTCTAGCATAGCCTACATTTCCTCCTGTATAGAGGGAAAGCCATCGCATCATGACAAATGTTATCACTTGATCAGTGGATTGCAAACATTGTTTTACAAGATTAAGATCACCTGGAAGAAACCCATAGGCTAGAACTTTTTGAGTTTTTACACTCAATCTCTTTGCTACCTTTTTAAAAGTGTCCAGATTGCATTCAATTTGTTGTTTCTTCTCACTTACATAACATAGAGGATAAACCTGGAAATCTTTTGAGCCAATTTCTGTAGAAGTTGGATTAGACCACTTCCTTTTTCCCCTTGTGTTGTTGTATTTTCTGAGAACACACTTTTGCAAGTCAAGTCAAATTTTGCAAGTGTTTTCATAATTTCCATAAATAGCCACCCACGCGTCTGAACCTGACACTGGTAATTCAGTATAACTAACATTTACCAAGACATTGTCAGAATTTCTAATTCTCTCATATTTTACCCAAGGTAAGTTTTGACCTAAGGAGACTACAGAAGGAGATCTGAGAGATCCTGTAGTATGCCATCTTTTCCCCTCTCTATGAGCTGCTGTAAAACTGAGCAGAGGCCATTTCCACCACCGCTTACCAGTGAGGTCATAACCACATGCACAAAACTCTCGAGTCAAATCTGAAATAACAGGATTTTTATCACCTGCATTGTAGTACCATTTCCTTTTAGGAGTAGTTTTAACTGTCCTCTTAGAACGGTTTGGGATGGGATCTTGAACAGTTTTAGTTAGATCATCTGGAGTGTCTGTAATCACTTTTTTCCTAGGAAAGTATTCTTTAATCAGATTTAGAAATGTGGACCACACATATCTAGGCTGAATAGGCACTAGAGATTGTAACCTAAATGTAGGTAGCAACTTTGGTTTAGTCAAATTTGTCCAAGTCAATGGCTCTCCTGTTTCCTCTGTAGGGACGGATTTAATGTTACCGGAATCATTCAAAAATATACAATTAGAGAATTGCAGCCATGTGTCACTCAAGACTTGTCGGGCTTTAAATTGCCAACGTGTAGTTTTAACAGGAATCATTGCGTAACAGACATATTCCTATTTCAAAGATAAGGTAGTCATGTTCAATTTTTGATAAGTCACTTGTATGTTGGATCACCCATAACCCAAGTTTGTCTTTCATGGTCAGAAAGAATAAGCCAAGAAATGTCACATACATTAGTCATGTCCATGTGCACAGCTCTGGCATCTGTCCAAGTCATGGGTGTGAGCCATGAAGGAGAGAGAAGACGATCAGCTTGCTTAGGTGTCTTTGATATGCATTGTTTTAACAGCCTGTCAACTTCCTGATGCTTCAGTCAGCATAAGCTGTCACGTCCTGTTCTGTTACACTCTCCAAAATAGCTGACAAAAATGTCTCTAAACTCACTCTGGTACCGAGTGAGGCTTTTCGGGTCATTATTCCATAATCTACAACATCCCACCTTTCAACATGAGCTGGAAACCATAAGGCAATCAAGATTGCTGTGACTCTCCAAAACACAAATCCAATTATCATAAATTTGAGTCTGATTTTTAAGAGCCGAATTATTGGGTTTTGTTGTTTCTTGTCCTCAGGTTCTGGTCTGGTCTCACCAGGTATAGACACCGGTTCGAGGCCCTCCATTGCTCCCTCTCTAGCCCTAGTTTCACTAACAGTGTCAAGGACATTGCAATGTCCATTTTTGGGCCAATGCCAATGTTTGAAGTCAAACTGCCATCACTCAAAACTTTGCCATTTTTCAGCTGTTCGATTTCTGCTACTTCAAGAGTGACCTCTTTTCTGTGTGTAGCCATGTCCTCATAGCCCAAGTTTGTGAAAAATGTTCATTGTGCTATTATTGTTCTTTTTTAATGCTGACACATAATGAAAAACAGACAATGGTTTCATACAGTTTCAACAGTGGTATCAACCTTTAAATTTACACTGCAGGCCAAACATCCTCATGGAGTCTGACACAAGGAGAGACTGAGACACTGAAGCCCACAGGAGAGCTTCAGATCCTGGGTAACCTTCATCAGTCCCAGAGAGAGCTTCTGCCCTGGGAGTCACGCCCCCCCCCCCCCCCCTCCGCTACCACCAGTCTACTGAATCCTCTGCTGCCGTCTTCCTGATAGCGACTGATAGATTGATATTTATTTTTCAAATGTGTATCATCCAAATATCTGTACCATTTGAGGATTTTTTGACAAAATTGATTGTTATCAGGGTTGAAAACAAATTTGTGCTAAAAAAAAACAACAACAAAAAACTCATATAAAGATTGGTGTAGAATGGAGCAAGTAGAACCCTTGGATGTGCCTCTTAATTGTAGATAGAAATCGCCTATAAAGGAGAAGTAATTGAGCTTAAGGACTAAAGAGGCTAAATCACAAGTGAATTCACGGGGGGGGGGTCAGTTTGATCCTGAAGATAAAAGCCTAGAGCATCTCGTCCTCGCTCATGGGATATGTTGTGTAAAGGCTTTCCACATCTAAGACAAAAGTGTCCCCAGTTGGATCTTTCATTTCTGAAATTTTATTAATGACATCGGTGGAATACTTGATATATGATGGAGGAACATATGGCTCAATGAAATAATCAACAAAATTAGACAAGGGCTCCAAAAGAGAGTCATTACTGGCTGTATATGGAACCCAATGGGTCTAAATGAGGATTTCAATATGAGTGTTTTGCTATGAATAAATTATAATAAATATTTTATATTCTATGTTATATGATGGCTGTAGCTTTATGTTTACATAGCACTGATCTCTGTTGTTGCTTATTCTATTTTGTTGTGTTGTGTATATTGTAAATTTAGTAAATTCAGTGTTTTTAGTGTTTTCTTGACCGTCTCCATAGACACTGTATCTTTAACTTGTAGTCCACTATATCCAGGACTACAACTCCCTTGATGTTTAGCCACACAAGTGTTCTGCATTAATGAAGTGATGTTTTCTCTGCCCTTTGTACCGCTGCATTTACTTGCTACCTGTTTATGCCTTGAAGAAGGTATCTGACCAGAAGCTCGCTATTGAAAAGGTTCTTGCACAGATTTGAGTGTGTCAATACTTTTTTTCATCATTTCTTTATTTTTTAAGAAAAAATATCCAAATTCCCAATTCTAATGTGAATATTTTCAGGTTCATTTAGTCTTCTGTGATATTAAACAATATCTTTGGGTTGTGGACTGGCGGGCGGGACAAAAGAACAAGGTTACCTTGAGTTTTGAGAAATGGTGATTGTCATTTTTCATCATTTTTGGAGACTTTATAGACCAAATTACTGATCATTTTAATTACAAAATAATCGACAGATGAATCAATAATGAAAGTAATTGTTAATTGCAGCCTTACCTATTGCCTTTATAATGTTATTTCCAGAATCCTCAAACACTTCTTTGACCATCTGGATGAAAAAATATTGTGTCAGCTTCACGCTAAAAAAGATTTTTTAACCTGTTTCCCAAGTTGTGACTGTTTCCTATCCTGGAAGCTGGCAGGCTGCCATCTTTGTTTTGTTTCAGAAGTAGAGGTGCAATTTGTGAAACTTGTTAGAAATCTTTGTTTTCATGCAGCTGACGTTTGTCTCTATGTCTGACTAATGGTAAACACAGAAATAAGCCACCTGGATTAACTATTGTATTGTCCTATTGTATTATTTTCTTGACCATTTTGTTTTTTGGTCCAGAAAATGGTGAAAAATGTTGATCACTGTTTCCCAAAACCCAACATATTCAGTTTACTGCCATAGAAACCAGAATATATTCATATTTGAGAAGCTGGAATCAGAGAATTGGACATTTTTTCTTTAAAAAATGACTCCAATAGTTGGCAACTTATCAATTAATCAACTAATCATTGCATCTCTACTTCTGTACTAGCTTCCACATTGGACTTTCTTAAAAAAGAAAAATCAACAGAGTTCCAGGGATTTACTGTCCATATTCAAAAAAAGATTTAAGAATTAGCATTACCTACCATACTGGATATAGGAAGTTGAAACCCATGTGATTTTAACAAAGTTAGTAATTAATTTGTGAGCACACAAAAAAACCTACAGCTCCACTGAAAGTTTACCAGCATAGCAGCGTGCATACTTGTGTAAACATACTTTGTTTCTTCCATGACCATAATATCCAGCTTTCTCTTCTTATGTGATTTTTTTCAACTTTTCATCTGTTATCTGTCTAAAGACAAATGTTCAGTTGACTCCTGCTGTTATTACAGACACACAATTAATCTGTTAACTCACTTCATGCTGTCGAGTTGTGACATTAAAGCCTGATGGTCTGGGACTTATGGGAAATTTTGTTTGTTAAAGGCCAGTAAAAACAGAATGAATGTTATTTAATATTTCTTTTTTTTAAATTTACCATTTTAATCTGTTGGCTTCCCTCTGTCTCATTAGACAATGGAGCGCCAAGGATTAGTCTGTGGTTGAATTGCAGCGCCTGCTGTGGCTAAACAACGCAATTCTTGAGTGGCAGTCTCTGTTGCAGTTTCTGCAGGTGTAGTCCACACCCGACTCTGTGGGTGCTGATTTTTTTAACCAAAATTTGACCAAAATTTCTGGTTTCATTCATTTCATTTTCCGTCACACGCACTCGATCACTTATATGTAACTATGGTGCTATGAATTGTGCATGACCACTGTGTAATAATATAAAAAATAAAATAGAACTTAGTTAAGTTAAAAAAATAAATGTATTGCCTCCTTGCTAGTCAGTCATTGCTAGCATCTAGCTAGCCAGTCGTTCCACAAAGAGTGGAAACTAAGTTAGTAGCTTGTTAGCTACCTTCCAGTCAGTGATTAGCAGGTTAGCTGGTTATCAGTCAGAAATCTGGCTAACGTCCCACGCTAATGTTGCAGATCTTGCAGCTGGGATCTTTCTTGGCATTGACGGTGGACAGGCTCATGAGCTGGTGCCCGCTGATCTGTGCTACCGTTCCCGAAGACAGATCCACTGGCTCCGTGTAGATCACCTCCAGTATGACATCCTGGGCGTGATGGAAAGACAGCAAGCCGCCATCTTCCTCAGTGCAGGTTAGGAAGCAGTTGTTGGATCTGTCCAGGGCCGGTAACCTTCCTTTACAGAAGGCGTCTCCTTTGGAGCCGTCAGGAGCCAGGACTACAATAATGTAGTGATACGACGTGTACATGCAGTAAAAATCCCCAAAGTAGATGTTGGTATTCCGGTTGAAGAGGATGTCTGCTTGGATCTGTGCAAAAACAAATATACACAATGCATTGGTTGTGATTTTCCTTGGTGAATATGTGGAAAAGTATGTGTAGATTGTTTTATGACAGCAGAAAACCAAAACTTACTATTAGTATTACATTGTCTGCTTCTACTAGCACTATTGTAACACTAAGTACATTAACATTAACTAAGAGGTCAGGACGCACATGGAACACTAACAGATTCAGCATGTTGGTCAGGCCACTGACAACAGTGTGAACATTTTCTGTGAAGCTGCAATACATTTCTGGTTTATTTAATGATTTCCATTTGTGGTGGCATTATCTCCTCATTTATTTTTGACAGACCTGTATGTTTATTTGGGTTGTGCTGTTTGAAATGATAAAGAACAGGAGCTTGTCTCTCAAGATTTGATAACATTACATTATTTAAATGTATGTGCAAAATGTATTGTAGATTTTAAGTGGGCTCCCAAGGTTTTATTTGCTGTTGCAAAATTTAGTCACTAGGTGACAGCACTGAGTAAGTTCTCCACCAAGTGCATTGTGGTCTTGGTCTCTTCTATCTATCTATCTGTGTTTGTCCATACAACATGAAGATTTGCATAGTGGACGGTGCTGTGAATCTGGCTTATAAAGAGGCCGGTAAATATGCACTGGATGCTTTGATTTAGACACTGCTGGTGTTAATGTCCTGGAGTTTTGGTGCAAGCCATTGATCCCTGAATTTCCCATGTGTGGCAAGGTAACATGCATAAAGTCTCAACCATGCAATTGTAGTTTGTAACTAATGAAGTGGTACAGGTTTTTATTACCCTCGCTGACATGGGCAGATGAAAATTGATGAAATTTATGTCACCGGACCCTCGCAGCCATGTGGAAGCCATGTGAAACCATGGACTTATAAATGGGGTACATCTAATGTACCTGAATGTATTTGCACAGTAAAGATATTAAAGATTTACAGGTTTAAAGGTTCAGACTTATGTCATTATTTATTATTATTATTATTATTATTATTATTATTATTATTATTATTATTATTATTATTATTATTATTATTGTTATTATATACTTAACACTACAGGTAATAATGTCATTAGTTTCCTCTCAGAGTATCAGTTAGTCTGAATAATGTTTTCATGTATGCTGTACCTGGTAGCGGTAGGGTCCATATGGGGAGTCCTGGGGGGGTTTTCCTGTGTTGAACTCTGTGTTGCAGCTGAAAAAGATCCCCTCCAGTTTGCCGCTGATGGGTGACCCGTGGCTGCCGCTGTTGTCTTTAACCGCTGGCAGCATACGGCAGCACTGAGCATCTCTGGAACGATAAGAGGGGCTGTTCACAGCACACACACAGGGGTTAAAACACACCTGAACACATGCAAAGTGTGTGACTTCAGTGAAGATAGAGGAAACACACACACCTGGCTTGCTGGAAATACTCCTTCTCTTGGTTTCGGTAGAAGACGGTGAACGGCAGCATCCTGCTGGCGATCACCTCAGCTTTCTGCAGCAGCTGGTTCAGATGGACTGTGGAGTAATCTGGAGACACATGAACAGTATATGCATCTGAATGTCTAGACATTACACACCGAATAATTCAGAAAGACAAAAAGAAGAGCAGCTGAGGATTTAAATATTAAACTCGCTAACACAACATTTACACTGCAATAGAGAGGGTAATCTTCATTCAGAGACCACTGTGGTAGTGTCAGTGCATGAAAAGTCCAGAGAACATGGATCATGGACTGTGAGTATTTTGTTGGACCTGCTGTGCAGAACTCGATGATTTCGCTCCACTGAGAAACAGAATATTCTCCGTCTGGTTGTTTGGAGGCTGTTTGGACGGACACGGTGTACTCTGTCCGAGGGCTCAGGAACCAATGGCCTCTCACCATCATCGGCAGGGGAACCGCCTTCGCCACAAGCTTAGTCGGCACATCCTGAAACGCAGAGCAAAGACACCAGCAGCTGCAGAGTATTCTGAGTGTTTTCTCACCTGCCTACAAATTCAGTTTGAAGATGATTTAGTATTGAGCGAGAATGCTGCAGCTGGCAGCCATTAAATGGGCTGCGATGTAATCCTTTGAGGCAATAGCACCCCGTCAATGACAAGCTCAGGTTGTTATTATAAGTGTCAGACAACATCATGGAATCAACCATACAGAGAAATAAAACGTTTTTCTTTATCTTTCGCTTGATCTGGTCTGTTCGTTGTTGTGTCTAACCAAGTCAAGTAATAAGTAACGCTACTCAAATTAATACATGAAACAAATAGAAATGTCATATTTCTATCACATTTTCACACTTTGACTGCCGCTAATCACAAGAAATGCATCAATTAATAAAACAAGCAAATTAAAAATTGAATTTTTTGCCAGAAAATGTAGCACTAGATATACTACGCTAGGCCCTGTGTAGGCAGTAGTCTTTAGTGGTCTCTAGATGGTCTTGGATGGACATGAGGATCTTGTGGAGATATATGAAAGTTAAATAGATTTCATGGAGCAGGCTTTTGTGGCCAAAGGGTCAGTTTGTTTGAGCAGCTGATAACAGAACAGAAAAGAAAAGACGTCTGTAAAAACTGGAACACATTCAGTTTGTAGATTATAATCTTTTTTAAATTATATTTAATGACTATATTTTCAACACATACTTCCACAGGATCTCCCGGAGAAATTTCTTGGCAAAATCATTTAAAGGGGGAATCTTTTACCAACATTACATAGTAAGACACTGGTTTACAAGTGAGGTGACACTGCAGTGATGGCAGCTCGTCTACTTCCGCCGATAACCTGGA
Organism: Thunnus thynnus; assembly: GCF_963924715.1. Lineage (NCBI taxonomy): Eukaryota > Metazoa > Chordata > Actinopteri > Scombriformes > Scombridae > Thunnus > Thunnus thynnus. The sequence continues at coordinate 1,395,772 of NC_089536.1, read as the reverse complement.
AACACTATCATTCATCAAGAAATAGTTCCTGCATGTAACAATCAGGGAAACAGACGACAACACCAGAAATATTTGAATCACTGAAAAAAAATCAGAGATGCGGTTGGTAATGAAGAGGACTGAAACTTTGTGACTCTTTATTTTCCCACAGAGGAACTGAGTCAAACAGAAAAAGCTAAAAGATCAACATTAGTTTAATCGGACTCGGAAGATGATTTTTTCCCTTTTTTCCCATAGACATTATGTCATACCAACCTTGTGTTTGAACTTGTTGCATTCCTTGTTCTCCTTCTTGTTTAGGTCGATGAAGTAGTGTGTGATCCTCTCTCTGCCTCTGCTGTCCATGTCCCAGCTGATCTTGAATGAATCACAGGTGATGTTACTGATGTGGATCTGCTGGGGAACCGGCAGGTCGTCCAGATCCCCGATGCCGCTGTCTGCAGACTCTGTACCTGGAAAACAAGAGTCGGTTTGGAGCCTTTTAAAACCCATGAAAACTCACTTACATATTTAAACATACAGACACTCATTTACACCTGTACATGATTCACTGTGGTAGCTGTAAAATCTGTATTTTGTGAGCTATTTATCCAATTGTGACATGAAGTCAGATATGTGTTTTTGTAATTAATAAAGTGGATGTTTCTTGTGTTTTTTGTTGTACATTAAGCAACTTTACCCTCTTTCTCAACTATTCAGATGTGGAAAATGTGAAAGATTGTGCTTTTTTTTCTTAAAGAAGACTCCATAAGAGACATAAAAACCCAAATGTATCATATGAAACACATTCATCACATGTGGAACACCGTTTCTCATTTGAAATGTAAGACATCACTTGTGAAAACAACAATTTCACATATAATGGTAAGTTCACATAGGCACCGATGGTTGTAGATATTTCACATGTAAAAACATGAATTTCACATTTATTTTCAACTATAAAAATGAAATTTAACACAAGTATTTTATGTTTTTGTAAGTCATGTCACATGATGGAATTTATTTATTTCTTCTTTGAACAAAAAGAGAAGGAAGAGGGTGACAAATATACAGCCTCGGTGCAGCCATGTGAAGCACTGGAGCTTCATCTAATTGTTGTCAAGATATTTTACTCTGAACCGTAAAAGTCAGACTCATGAAAAGAGGAAAAGTCAGTAGGATTCATCTTCTGGGGAACAAAATTTCACAGCAATCGATCAGATCGTTATAGAGATATTTCAGTCTGGATCAAAGTGATGGACAGGTGCTCAGTGTATCCCGCAATTCATCACGGTCTAAAGCTCAACACCTGTTTAGATGTTGATGGCAATGTGACAATAAGCTGGTTTTAGGACTGACAATAATCTAAGTAATTGGAAATAAAAAACACAATATCACTGGTCCTGTTGCATCAATTTTGATCATTTTTCCTTCAGTATTTAGAGAAATAAGTTCCTTGACAGAAACCATTAAAATAATATCATGCTATGTCTCTTTCAGGTGCAATATTTTACTCTAATGTGATTGTAATTATAATTCTGTGAGCTAATTCTTTGAGCTTGATTGAGCCATGTGTTTGTGTGAGTGATGGGAGCTCTGATTAAACTCAACACAGCAACAAGAAATACATCACAAAAAGCAGGAACTTGATGCCTCACAAATACTGCAAGTGTGGGTGTTGGGACGGAACCTAAGAACCTTTAAATGTGATTCCTTTAAACATGAGGTTACTAACTTGCTTAAAGACTTGCAGCTAAACGTCTGTTGCATGTTGTGCTGCAGCAAAACGACTGCAGCGGTTCAGAGATTAAGTTTGTATCCAACCGCTGTGAGGGACGAGACTGACTGATGATGTAAGAAGATTATGTCACAGGCTTTATTAACTCTGCTCATGTCAAACAGTGTTTGAGGAGGAGATAGTGCTGCTTTTTATCATCCTGAAAGCACAGTGAGGGATTAACCCATTGAGGGTCAGACTACTTTGACCCTGAATCACATTCCACATCAGATCCGTGTCACATACCATCAAACTAAAAGACCCGTTCCTATCGACTTCTGTGGAGTTTCTGACCTCTAGTAGCATCAAGTCCTCCAAACGAAACAGCTGATAAGTGGTTTGATCATGTGACTCCAGAACGACACTGAGCGTTTTCTAATCTGGTGCCTCCATCTTTCCAAAACCGCTAGGCCGGAGATATACTTGCTTTTAGCTACACGTTCATGTGGGCATGATGGCTTCCTCGAGTTCGTTTGGAGCTTTGGTTGTACACGTCCTCAGAAATTAACGCGAAGTGTCCGCAAGAGGCAATACGCACATGAACAGTAGGGGCAGTATGGGGACGTGACGGGGTCAGGGGTCAGTCGGCATGAAAGCAGCAACAACAATGGCAGAAAGTTTTGAAGACAAGTTAACAGACCAAGTCTGCAATTACTCGCATCTGTACAATGTGTCATCGTCGCTGCACAGTGACAAATATGCTTGAATTAACAAAGTAGATTTGATGTATTGATTGGGACAGTGTGCAGTTTTAAACATTAAAGATGCACTGCACCGGAGTTAGCACGAAGCTAATTTGCATCCGTAGTCCCCCACAATCAAAACACACAACAGCACAACAACAAACAGTACAAAACAACAAAAACACACAGAACAACAAATACAAAGCTATACAACACAGCACATCACATACACCCACAATGTCAATTAGAAATTAATAATATAAACTTGTCAAATTAAAACTCTGCGAGTGTCTCAGTGTTTGTTTTTTATATCATGCTTCTTCTTCTTCTTCTTCTTTGTGTTTTTTGGCAGATTTTACATCATGCAAATCCAGAAGTTATATTTATATCCTTAGTTCCCTGTTGTGCCCTCTAGTGGAATCCTTGCAAAGTACAGAAGCAAGTTCATGATGCAGAAGCGAGTAAATCTCCTGCTTTACACATGAATGGTTTAGGCACAAAAACCACTTGGTTTTGGGTTTGGGCGTGCTGGTACACCCTGAAGACAGGAAGTGTAGCGTGGTATGACATCATTGTGACATCACACGTGGCAGATGAACAACACAGAATGAACACAAGATGTGACTTCATTCCTTCAACTAGTCAAAACACAAATCGGCATATTCAATAAAAATATGATGACTTTATCTTTTTCCATTCAAAGTTAATGTGAAAAAGATTTATTTGTATTTCTTCACATAACAATGTCTGAATCTTTGGCGCTTTAGTGAAAACAAAGTTTCTGGAATAGAAAATAGGGTTAAGTTGAAAGTAACAAGGTGATTTTCTCCGAGCTCAAGCAAGTTTGATGTGTGTAACTGCGTCAGCACCAAAATCAGGTGGACATGTCGTTACTGTCACTGAGTTTCAACCACAGTAAATAAATTCACCCAAGCGAGGTGTTTATTGTTTCATGTGTCATAGTCAGGATCATTTGACAGATTATTTGATACTTCAACACATCCTGAAGTTTGCCATGTTAGCGTTTTTCAGTGTAGAAGTGAGTCAGATGTAACTGTCAGGAGTCACACTGTGTGTTACAGCAGACTCTACAGCAGACAGTTTCCCAGGAAGATGATGAGGAACGTCTGGTGTGTGTTGAGACATTCATGCTCATCCTTCCTGGTGAAGTGAAAGTTCACTGTCTGTTTTGTCTTGTCTCAACAATCGACAATGAATCATGAAAAAAAAAATGTTAGTAATACAGCAAATGAAATGTGTTAGTTTTACAGTTATACTGTTAAATTTTCTTTAAAAATGATACTGTTCATACTGTTATAAAACATTTGATGAAACTGAAAAATGGAAATGAAATTTAATAATTTTTACTTAATTTAAATTAATTTTTTAAATAATATTTTCTTTTAAGATAAATGACATAATAAGTTTGCAACTACTTATCAACCACGGCAGTGTCAGATATCTTTAATAAAAACAAAATATCTATAATTAAATTTTAAATCATTGTATTTAAAAAGTATCAATGCTCAACCTCCGTTCAAAGTCAAATTATACCAAAGTTGTTCAACATTTCTACAAAATATCAGCTGGTATTGACAGACCAACATATGAGCTATTGATCACAGTGAAAATCAGTTTCTGTCTGTGACATTATCCTTAAAATGACGTTTATCTGAAAAGTGTTACTTTCATAGCAGCTACTACAGTGAAGAGGTAAACCTCAGACGTACAAGTTGCAGGAAATGTTTTCAGGATAATTTAATGTGAAAACAGCAGTAAAGGATTTCTCTCTTTCACCCTGCTCTGAGTCAAACTTGTGTTTACCCCTCTCTGTTTCTTCCTCTGTATTCATCTCTTTTCTCTCCTCTCCCTGTGTGTCTCTTCATCCCTCCCTCCTTGTATTCTGCTCTCTCCAGAGTTCGGGGTCAGTGGACAAAAGGCTTCAGTCAGCAGAGAAACAGAGACCTCGCAGGCTGAACAAGGAGCCTGTTGAAAAGGAGAAGGGACAGAGGACAGTCTCAGGCTGCCTTCAAACTGCAGCACAAACTGTCTTCATTCAGATATGTTTCTCACTACGACTCACGTCTGATGTTTCCCAGTCAGTGTGAGCTGGAACAGGAAACAAATTATAAATAACTACAACAGAAAAATGGAGAGACAATTATAATTTTCAGAAAGGTCTGGACCAGAAATTAAAATGACAAAATTTTGCAGCAAGTTAAATTAATTTGAATGAAATCGCTGCAGAATATTCACCTGTTGATGTAAATTGGCAAATTTTTTGCATCAAGTTTGTAATTAAAGTTTTTTTAATTACTTTTTCTATTTATACCACCCATAATTGAACAGAAAACCACTTACAGAAGATCAATGAAAAATAAATAACAGAAACAAACAAAGGCACATTGAGTTTGGTGCTGCGGACCAGTTGAAAGCCATCATGACAGAGTTGACCTCTGAGAGGACGCAGAGTCCAAAAACGGAGGAAGCTGTTGTAGCTTATTAGCTGTGTCGCAACATTAACTTTTATTGAACATCCTGTCGGAATAAAAAATGATCCACAACAAAGAGTTTACACTCATTTACGAGACAGGAGTCCATGGTAGTGACTTGTCTTTTGAATAAACTGAACATGGTTTGGGTTAAAATACACAGTTTTTCCGGTTCCATAACTAACTGACCACCGCCCAGCCCAAACCTGCATATATGAGAGTCAGCTCATATAGACGTCATTTGAGCTATTTCACTTTCTCTATGATACATATTATAGGGCTGTGCAATATGACCCAAATCTCATATCCCGATAACAATACCTATCTCGCACATAAATTTGGTAAATTACACAAATAAAGACTCATTTATAGTCGCTGTCTCTTTTCCACTGCGGCGGGGCTGGATCCTCCGTGTGTTTGCGGTGCAGCAGATTAGAGACAGAGCAGTGGGAAGTTGATGAGAACTGAACTCGTTATGTTACTGTAAGTGCAATAAAAGCTTCGTGAGTAAAAAGACAAGAAGAGTAATTTATCTACGTAATCCACGATGGAGCAAAATATGACACAATAGGCATTTTTCTCTCGTCACATGATATATATTGTCATATCGCACAACCCTAATACTGTAGGAATGTTGATATGATGCCCATTAAACAATGAAACGTACAGATTCAACATATCCGTGGTTTGCAAAAAATGTGCAATGCCAACATTTTATTCTGACAACTGGGCTGATTACAAAATGTCTGCAGAATATTCAACCTAATAATCTTAAACAAACTGATAAGAAGCTCTCTCACAATGATCATTAATTAAGGCTTAAGAGACAAAACAGATGTAACAATCCGCTTCTTTCCTTCATATTGTTTCTGCACATAACGTCTGCAAGCACTGTGGCTCTTTCTGTAATAGTCTGAATAAAGTAATAATGAACATGTACACCTCTGTCTGGCTACCTAACAGACCGCTGAAGCCAGAGATGTCTTTAAATAACATTATTTTTACTTTACAACTTGACTCATTTTTAAGAGAACACTAATTTTTCTCGGTGCCATTCACAACTACCAACTCCCCTCCACCTACAAACATTAAACACACCAGAGGACAAGAAAACAGAAGCAGAGAGCTCTCCCGCTGGCCTTCCTTCCTCCTCCCTCCTCCTCCTCCTCTTCTCTCCATCCTGCCAGTGAAAGGAGGAGGTGAAACATCTATTCATCTACCATGGGAAGGTAATTAGCCTCAGTGATGTACCGTGACTCTGGAGATTCACCAGACTGAAGCTGCTGCCAGATTCTGGACCACAACGAAGAAGAAGAGGCAGGAAAACTGTTCACTCACTAGAAACTGATGAGCCTCTTCACCTGTCACATTAATTATTATTATTTATTTTAATAAGTAACACCAAGGTGCATCATTCCATCTAAATATGGATCCGTTTACTATTTACTGGAAAAATTAGAAGAAATCCTAAATAAACAAATCTAACCGACATTATGGGACTGTGAGAAGAATATAAATGTCAGCTGTATATCACCTCAGATGTCCCGGCGTTGATGCTAATTAAGATTAATGAACACCTAAAGCATCCTTTGAGTGCTGTGTATGAACATATGAACATATTATGTTAGAAATTCAAACATCTAACTGATAAAACTATAAAACGTTCTGGTGAATTGACACCTGGAACAAATTTGTAGAGAACTCATGAAAAAGACATTCATGTATGGACGAAATACAAAACACTAAAATAACTGAAAGTTATTTCTTAAACTTTGGTTCATCTATAAAAAAAAACTAATTTCCTCCATTCTTTGCATTTTTGGAGAATTTTACCTTTTTACATCAATGTTGGTTTATATGAAAATGAACAACTTACTTCCCAAAATAAGACATGAAAATCAACGGATGTTTGTTAGAATCAGCAAAGACGTTATTTTAACTCTATGACTATAAATACCAACTGCTTTAAATTCACTGCTGTTCATTTATCCCACAGACACTTCATGACAGAGACTATTCATATCCAAACCTCAGCCTCTGTTACATACATTTTTATACATATATGTTTATATTTTTTAATTTTAATCCTGTATTTCTTTTTCTAATGGCTATTTCTAGTCGTGTGTACAAATAATTCCTGAACGCTGCTCCCGACCTCAGACTTGACCGACTCCCCCCTTCTGAAGTCAGCAGCGATCCAGGTTTTGTTTAAATAAACGTACTAATTAAAACTTATGACATCAACTTTTACACAAAAAAGATGACTTTCTATCGCAGCATTAGAGCACAGCGGTCTCTTGACTCATTCAGTGGAGCAACACCAGCATCCCACTGAGGTCACCTTATGTGTTTCCTGGAGTTTAAGTCCTGCTTTGATCCAACGTTATCTGTAGTTTTAGCACTTTTTTTTTTTCATATTCTCTGGTGTTTCGGTTCTGGTTCTGTCCAAAGTTCTATGGCTGTGGTTTGATTCAGTATTTTGTTGTGCTTAAGTCCTGTTTTGGTTCAATGTTCTGTGGAGTTTTAGCCCTGGTTTGGTCCAGTTTTCTTTATATGACCACCCATGTATATAACAGTCATAATGCAATGACCAACATATTTCCAGGGATGAATTGGTTTATGAGTGTTTGTTAATTCCTGATCTTTGTAAGTCTTTAAAAGAAATGTGCCTCTCATGGAGACTGAAAAAAACTGAAACCTGTTCAGATCAGATTCTAAAGACTTAAAGCCTCTTTTATGTGTTTCAGAGTTGTATTTTAATTTCTCAGCAACCAAACATCAACCGCATTTACTTAAAGGTGCAGTGTGACGGCCCCTGCCTAACCTACGTTAAGTGTATTGATGCTGGTGTGGTAATGAGTTATTGTTATATTCTTGTGTCCATAAAGGTATCTGGGAGAATGTGGATGTGGCCAGCCGGATTCAGAGCACCTGTTCCTAATGCTGCCATAAGATAAAAGGCCAACTCCCAGCGTTGTCCGAGCTCTCTCTCTCACCTTGAGTCATTCCAACCATGATTCTAGTTTTGTTTTTACTTCACACATTCACACCTACATGACTGATGTTACTGACTGACACACTCTATATTTGCAATTATTTCCTCAGTTGTTTACTTTATTATAATAAGTATCTTTAATTTACTGTCATCCGTTGTGTCCATTCCCACATTTGTCATGGCCTAGGAGCATCTAACAAAACAGGCTTGGCAGAAATGGAATATAATATTCATAAGTATGTTTTAATTAGTGTATAATCACCTGAAAATAAGAATTGATGTGTTTTCGTTACCTCAGAATGAGCCTTTATATCTACAAAGGGAGCGGGTCCTCTTCCATGGAGCCCACCATGTTGCACCACCATGTTTCTACAGTAGCCCAGAATGGACAAACCAAACACTGGCTCTAGAGAGGTCACCACAAGATGCCGCTTAGTCCTGCACTCTGCACCTTTAAAGTCACCAAACTGCACCTGATTTTCTCATGTTGTTACTGGTTTAATTAATAAGTATTCTGCGCTGCACAGCTAAAAAGTCAAAAACATTTTGATGCTGGAGGAGGATTTTCCACAACCTGGTAACCCAAAAGTTATTATAATGCTTATATGTGATCTTTTAAAGCATTAGTATATAATTTATTAACTGTTAATAAAGCCATTAATCATTAATCTGACATCAGACTTCAGAGTAGAATCTTTATATATAACACAATATATGATTTTATCTGCTGACTGTCTGCACTAACTGACTGAACAGTTTCAATTTGTGTTCTGACTTAAATTAATATCAGGTGTTTAAATTAACAACTGATTATGTGCAATCATGTAGGTTTGGAAACATCAGCAACTTTCAGAAATGAAGTGAGAGATCGATCATGTTCTTCAGACAGCAGGAGGGGTCGGGGAGGGTCTGCAGGAACCCCAAAGCTTAACAGTTCCTGTGAACGATGACCCCTCACTTCCTCTTAACGAGACAAACAAATGAAGCTGATGTAAAACGGCCAAACTCACACTGCCTGAGCCTGACGCTAATCTCTGCTAATCTGCTGCAGAGTCTGTTAGCTGCTGCTCTGCTCAGAATAAAGCCTCAGATCATCCTCAGTCATCTGCGTTTGTTCAGCTGCTGGCATCATGAGCAATGAGGAAAATATCAAAACGACATTAAAAAGTGAAAACGCAGATGTGACACTCAATATCCAGAGATGTTTTGTCTTCTGGGGAAAACCACTGATTTTCTTTAGAAAATTTAAAGTTAAAGCATCTGGTAAATAAAAGTTTCAAGTAAAATGTAAAATATGATTGATGGATGTCAAATAACAAGTTATTGGTTTTAGTTTCTTACTGGCATGGAAAAGGAGACACAGGAGAGCTTCAGATCCTGGGTAAACCAGTGAGTCCCCAGAGTGCTTCTGTACTCTGCAACCACAAGACTATTGAATCCTTTGCTGTTGTACCAAGTGTTATCTCATCTGGAGGATGAAGTTTTAGTTTCCTCTTCAGACTAATTGAGTTTTTGGAGGCCAGACGTCAGACAGCAGCTGTTTGTGTGAATCTCAGCGCAGCAGGATTCATCTGAACAACAGAACCAACAGAGCGGCTGGTTTCCTCCTCGTTCTGGTTCCCCTGAACGCCTCAGTCACCTCTACAGCAACATCCAACAACAGAAAAGTGACACACTGAGATGAAAAAAAAAAAGGCTCCGTCTCAGGACCACACTTGTGGTATTTGCAAGTAGTCAAATCTCTCTTGTGTGACGTATTTCCAATAACTGCCACAGTCCTCGTTAAGACTGCAGAGTGTGGAGGTTTATCAGAGCTCACTGGGACACTCTTGGTTAGAATGATACACTGAGAATTGAGTCCAGATGATTTGTTTGGAAAAATAAGCAGAATCAACCAAACAGTGTTACAGTTACAGTCAGATGAGTAAGAAAAAAAAAACACATTCAGGAGCTGAGAGATGAAAAACAAAAAAGTTATGAAAAGTTATGTTATCTAAAAGCATGTGCATCTAATTTACATGAAAGAGACAAAACATAATATCAACAATACCTCCACAGTAAATTATAGATCCGTGGTTTGATCATGTGACTCCAGAACAACACATAGGAGCGTTTTCTAATCTGGTGTCTCTATCAGCAGGATGACATCATCTGTCTGTGTTTTATAAAACCTTTGAACACGTCACTGTTAAACAACAGCGCTGTGGTTCAGATGATGGTTTGGGTTAAAGTGATCACTTTGTTGAGGTTAGAGAAACATGTGGTGGGTTAAAGTTACTACATCCTTAAAGTTAGACCACCTTCGTTGTCATGGCTACAATAATAACCACGGGGTTAAAGGTTAGGGGAGGATCATAGTTACGCTTTTTAAAAAACTGTCCTGACTCGCGGTTGGAAACAGGAAATGAACAGCATCTCCAAAGTAAAGTCCACTGTTGGGTTAAAGCCTCCATCCTCCCTCCTCCTCTGAATGAGGGAATCTGTCCGCATATATCAGAGGAGAGAATATTACAGCCTACAGTAGGTGATGTTACACCGTCAGCTGCAACACAACATGATGCTGGACAGAGAGACACTGAGCTGCTGCTTACAGCTGCTGACACGTAGAAGCTGCTGATTTGCTGAATGAAATAAAGTTGGTCACAAAAAAAGGTTTATAAGCAGCAGAGTTTGCTTACTTTTTTCTGGTTAAATGAAATAATCAAATCTATTTTATTAATTGCTATTAATATTTCCCCAAAATCACACTGAAATTGATCATCAATCATAGATAAGGCAGAAAGGAGGCAGAGCTTTTATTATAAAGTACCAGGTCAGGTATTATTTCCAAACATGAGCTATTAATGTTTCCTGATGATGTTTTTTACAGTAACATTTAGAAACACAGTCAGCTGACAAACAAACTAATGACTTTTTTTTATCATAAAGATCATTTTTAAATGTGCATTTAGCTCAAAATTGTTTGGTTAAAAAGTTCAGATTGGGCTTTTATGTATAAAAGTCTATTTATGGCTCCATTCAGGCTGTTAATAGGTTAAAATGATTTATGCAGTGTAGAAATAAGAGCACACACTGACCTTCCCTGTCACACAGCTGCAGGCTTGGACTGTTCAGGCTGCTGTGAGGAAGCTCCATCATGTTTACATCCACGAAGAAACAAACTCGATCACAGCGTGATGACAGCAAAACTAAACGTCAAAGAAAACAACAACAACAACAACAACAACGAGCTGTAGATCATCAGTTTAACAGCCAAACGGCCAGGTTAAGTCTGACCACTGCTCTCTCTCTCTCTCTCTCTCTCTCTCTCTCTCTCTCTCTCTCTCTCTCTCTCTCTTCTGTGACATCACAAGGGGAGATGGGAGGAGGGAGAGACTTCAGATGTTTTGGGGTCACAGTGACTGACATTAAACACATCAACAATGTTAACAAAGTACAGAGTTGGAGCTGCAACGATCAGTCGATCAACAGACAACTTTTTTTATTGTTTATTGTTCCCTCTCCTTTTCCATGTTAAAATAAAATACATAAAATCAATGTTTGCACCTCCGCTACATACAGTAAATAATATAGCTACAACATTCAACTATAAGAATAAACTACATGAAGACATACAAACATCAAAATATAATTTCAATGGGTTGACAAGCGAAACAAAAATAACATCAGTTCATAGACACGCATATTTCAAAGAAATTAGAAAAAAAACACGTTTTGACGGCATCATCTGTGGATTAAAACATAATGTCAGGATGAGGAGGAGGGATTACAGGCAGGACTGGAAAGTGAATTAAATCGGCGCTTATGTAAGAAGATTAACTAGAGTCCAGGTCAGGAAACACACACACATCTGTGCTTCTATTCTTATGAGGACCTGCATTGGTTACATCTCAATTTCCTTAATTGCATCCATGTTTTCCTCACTTACATTTGAGTGACTCCTACTGAAGACAAGAGGAGAGGTGCAGGACGAGATGTGAGGAGGACAGAGGACAGATGTCTTCAGATGAACTGTCATCTGAAGTGATGTGGGTCTTTAATAGATCCGTAACAGCCTTCACAAGGACAGACTGGATTGATTTTTGGGTCAAGTGAGGAGAGAGGAAAGATCAAATTGGGATGTACCCAAGGGCGTAGGTTTGGTTTCAGAAGCGGAAAAAAATGTGAATATCAAAGGATCAGATTAAAACCTGCCAACAGCCCAGAGTACCGACCAATCAGCTCACTGGAGAAACATCATCATCCCTACAGGATCCTGTCAAAGGTCCTGACTTTACAATAAAGTCACCAGTAATAAACAGCAATGGATTTTGTTATATATTTCATCTGTCCACTTTGGTTTTTATAACAGAGCTTCTAACAAAGGAAGGACAGTTCACAACACTAAATACATATTTTTTTATTTTTACAGGGACAATGCACATTATAAACATCACTGTAAATGTACCAGTGTCAGCAAAAAGGTTTATTTTCAACTGTTGTTTCTTGGCCAGATGTTAGATCTTTTAAAGGATAAGGTTGGTTATATTCTACATTCTTCTTGTGCAGAGACAAACAATGAACTGATCTAGTAACAAGTATTGTGTGTATATCAAAGCCTGATATATCTTATTAAAAACATGTCAGTGAGTCACATCACTGCACTGGGTGACATGTTCCTTCATCATGAAGAGTTTGGTCACGTTAGTTTGTTTAGAAACGGCTCCAAAGACTAATAACAGCATCACGTTTTCTGTCTCCAGAGAGTAGTTCTGTGTGAGGCATCACTGAACTGCTGAACTTTGTACTACATTATAAATTTCTCAAAGAATTTCAGGTGACAGAAAGAGCAGAGTTCACCTGAAAGGATCATTTCCATCTGTTGTCCCTGGCCAGATGTTATATAGGAAACATAAAATTAGAATAAAAATGACATATGCTATAAAATTAAATTTACACAACTTAATAATACACACAGACTAAGACAGTGCACATCCTGCAATCAAACTATGTCACGACATAATACAGAGTAGTTAACAACAATACATAGTAAGTTAAGAATCATGCAAGGAAAGGATCAATGAAAGCAGACAACAGGAAGGCAGCAGAGAAAGGCGACTAGTGTTCAGATGTTCACGTTTGAGTGAAAAGTGTTCATTTCTCTAATGAGTGCTGGTAGTAAAACCTTCCTTTAATGCTGTTACAGAAAATGCTGACTGACTGAGAGCACTTCTTTGAATAGGAATGATGCTATAAATTAGATTTAGAGCTGGTAAGTTTTAAAATTTTGTAATGCCATCAAAGTCTTGTACAAAGGCCCAGCTTCATGTCTGCAGTTCAATAATTTCAGGACTGGCTGGTTTCCTACATTATTTACCCTTCATGTGAATGACTTAGCCCAAGAAATCAAGCAGCCCAGTCTAGACATTGATTTATGAAATGAACTTAAGTGTTCTGTTATATGCTGTTGATATTGTTGTTTGATAAATGTTAAATAGTATGAGTTTATGTGTTGGGGGCTTTTAAGGATGCCCCCGACAGTAACGCTATCCAGAATCCAGCCATGAGGTGCATCAGTTTACTGTGAAGCGGCTGGTTGAAGGGACATGGGATGAGAGTCATGTCTTGTAAAGCAGAGAGGTGAAATAGTGAGTTTGTGTTCAGTTACCTGAGGAAAGACTAGATCTATAAGGAACAATGGAATATTAAAATCTAACTGACAGAGAAGGCAGAGGTCCCTGTGTGCTCCGTTAAGAACTGCTACTTGGCAGCTGAGGCAGGCAGATATAAAGGTATTCCTGAAGAGTAACGTCTACATGTTGTTTATCTCGCTGTTGTCTGTTGTCCTTTGTACAGTGACTCCAGGAATCATTAGTTTTAAAAGATTCAATCAAAGAATCCTGATTTGTTTTGGTGTTTGATGTGATGAGTTGGCTTTTTAATGTGGAGATTTTTGTTTTGGAGAGATTTACATAAAAGAAGAAGCCGGCAGTGTTACAGATTGTATGTCTGTAAAGCGCGTTAGTAATGATGGATAATGCTTTGGCGCCCTCTGCTGGCACAAAGGTGAAAGAGAATGGTTTATTTGCACTGACGATGGGAGGACATCCATTTAGAAAAGGTTAGACCAACCAACCAGAAGTTGATGCTCACATGTGTCCTGGATCACCATGACAGCACACAACCAATCATGAAAGCTCATTTGGTTTATAAGGATCAGGGCTATTGATATGTTTGTTCATAAACACTTATTTTAACATTTTAATATCATAAAATTAAAAGTGTAATAAAAACAAAAACTGTATTTTACACTTTTGAATACAAATACAAATATGTATAATTTTGCTGCCTCAACAAATATAGATACAAATACTGGGCTCCCTGTACTTCCCTAATGGCCCGTCATACAGTAAAGAAGGGAAAGGAGTTCAAATAGTAAAACAGCTGATCAAGAAAACACAAGGCAGTAGCTCAGATCCATATCTAGCTCTGTGGAGTTACCGAGCTTTGCTGCTTGAACATGGCATGTCTCCTGCTGAGCTTCTGATGGGATGTAAGTTACACACTACGCTTCCATGCACAGCAGAACAAAAGAAATACAAAGAGGTGAAGCAGAAACAAAAGCATCTGCAAGACAGACAGACAAAAAGCAAACTATGACAGGTCATCATACATGACACAGTGACCCCTGGGAAACACTGGATGCGTGAGCAGCGCGTGTGCGTCGCGGAACCTCTTGCTTTTCATTTCGGCGCCCATGTTAACAGGTTAGAGCAGCCACACTGCCTGCACGCGAGGCTGCTGCGTGGCTTCATCGAGAGATTCGAGGTCTCGCCTATTTTCTCCACACTGGAAGTGTGTCTGCTGCGGCGCTTCTGCCACCGGCAGCCCTATCTTTCTATCGTGTTCCCAGTCTATTTCTGCTGAGAACCGCGCGCGGCACGCGGAGAAAATAGGCGAGACGTCGAACCTCACTTGCAGGAAGTGTGGCTGCTCTAACCTGTTAACATGAAACGAAATGAAAAGCAAGAGGTTCCGCGACGCACACGCGCTGCTCACGCATCCAGTGTGTCCCAGGGATTAGACTCAAAAAAGGGATGTAGTGATAGGAGTTAATAATACTTCTGACCACCAGAGGGCAGCAACGACTAGCGTTCCTACCTCTAACCAACACTTGTCTTGCTTAAACAGTAGGATTCACCAGAAGAAAATGCCACACAAAGCTGGATGTAGATGTTTATCAAGTTTTGCAACAGTAGTTAATAAATAATTATATTTAATGAACCCAAGTTCATGAACCCAACCCTGTGGTTTGTGGCTTCAGTTCTGAGAGTAGTTTGTTTCCTGGCTGATGAGATAAAAGAGGAAACAGAACATGTTATTAGCAGAGGAGAGCTGACGAGTCTGTTTGACAGAGACAGAGACAGACGGTCCACCTGGTCATGAATCACCTGCTGATGGTGTTGGTGTTGCTGTGGAGCTCAGGTAGGACTCTGCTTTAATGATGGATGCAAAACCTGGAGAGTAAGAAGTAACTGCAACCGTCACATACTGTGATGATGTAATGATTTATGTTATGGGGACTCGAGGTTTGTCTCTAAAGGGAGGAATACGAGTACACACACACACACACACACACACACACACACACACACACACACACACACACACACACACTTTCCTTCTTCCTTTTAATAAGAAAAACTATCAACATGACCTTTAAGCATATAGGCTGCATTAGAATAAGAGTTACAAGTTAAATTTTGGCCTATAAACTTCAAGTAGAAAGAAACAAATACAGGTGTGTGATTATGTGCTCTCATTTTGGTTTGCAATCTTGAAAATCTATATGTTTCAGCATTTACACAAACACACTCTGGCTACATTAGAATAACAACACTGAGTTATAGAGTGAGGTTGATACTACTGACAACTAAAAACACTGGTATTAGTATCATTTTCAAAATGTTGTTTTTGATTTGGTATCTATGTATTGATTCTTATGACATCTCTAATTTTATCCACTTTTTAATGTGATTATTGAGTTGTTTAGAAGAACGGTTCCTAAACTGGGATCTGAAGACCACCAGGGGTCCCTAAGAGGGCCGCAGGGGTTCCCAGCAGAAGGACAAACAGATCAATTTCACTTTTATTAAATTAACTTCTAGGGTATTTTCTTAGAGGGGAGTCTTTCAGACAAAATCCTCTCAAACGGGTCTTTGGACTATTGTGCATCTAGTTATGATGAAAAAATGTGAGATTGCCTGGTTTCAGAATCCCAATCCATCGCTCACTGGAAGCAGGACAAAAAGTTATGTTATGTTATGTTATGTTATGTTATGTTTTGTTATGTTTTGTTATGTTATGTTATGTTATGTTATGTTATGTTATGTTTTGTTATGTTTTGTTATGTTATGTTATGTTATGTTTTGTTATGTTATGTTATGTTATGTTTTGTTATGTTATGTTATGTTATGTTATGTTTTGTTATGTTATGTTATGTTATGTTATGTTTTGGTATGTTTTATGTTATGTTATGTTTTGTTATGTTGTGTTATGTTATGTTTTGTTATGTTTTATGTTATGTTATGTTATGTTATGTTATGTTATGTTATGTTATGTTTTGTTATGTTATGTTATGTTACGTTATGTTATGTTTTGTTATGTTATGTTATGTTATGTTTTGTTATGTTATGTTATGTTATGTTATGTTATGTTATGTTATGTTATGTTTTGTTATGTTATGTTACGTTACGTTACGTTTTGTTATGTTATGTTATGTTATGTTTTGTTATGTTATGTTATGTTATGTTATGTTATGTTTTGTTATGTTATGTTATGTTATGTTATGTTTTGTTATGTTATGTTTTGTTATGTTATGTTATGTTATGTTATGTTATGTTATGTTTTGTTATGTTATGTTATGTTATGTTATGTTATGTTATGTTTTGTTATGTTATGTTATGTTATGTTATGTTTTGTTATGTTATGTTATGTTATGTTATGTTATGTTATGTTTTGTTATGTTATGTTATGTTATGTTATGTTTTGTTATTTATGTTTTGTTATGTTATGTTATGTTATGTTATGTTATGTTATGTTTTATGTTATGTTATGTTATGTTATGTTATGTTGTTATGTTATGTTATGTCTTTCTGTTTGGAACACAGAATTTATAAATCTGAATCCATGATTTGAACGTTTTTGTTGTTTAATAAATGGAATTCTGAATGAATGTTTTACCAATATCTGCTTGATTCTTTCATAAATCTAATTAATAGATAAGAAGTAAATAGTTATAATAGTATGCATAAACAGAATCAGAATCAAACCTCTGTGTCCTTCTGTTATAAAACTGAGACTCTGTCAGTTTGTCAGAGCAGCTCCTGACCTGAAATCTTTATTGCACATAATCTGTAATCTCAGTTTAAATTTAAACAATCAATATGAAGCTTTAGACAGGTAGGATCAATGAATAATTATCTCTATCAGTCATGATGTGATTGGTGGCACTGATAGAACATCATTCCTATAATATTGGAGATTATATGTTAATATTTCTGAGTGAGCAGCATCAAGCAGCATCACTGAATGATGTTGAGCTGTCTACACAGCTGTCTACAAATAGATGTCTACACATTTAAAAAATCTACTGTATTTTAACCTTGATGCCTTTTCAAGTGCAAATCACAAACACATTATTACTGATCAGACTGTGAGCTACAGTCATGTCTCTGTGTCTTTGATCTATACATGTTTTAAAACTTTAACTATGTTTTTCATCTTCAGTTGCTGCTTCCTGTGTTTTGTCCGTCAGATTAAAGATGAATAAATATATTTAAAATGTAATGTAGCTGCAGCCTGATTCACAGTCAGATTCCACTTTATCATCATTAAGGAAATGTAAATCTGATAAATGATGAATTAATGGACGACACTGAATAAAACTTTATTGACACTTTTCCCCCTCTGAGAAAAAAGTAACTACATTTAACTTTAGCTGATTAACTGATTCAGACCAGAGCAAACCAACTATAGGTTTGAAAACATGATTACTTTAGATGTCCAGCTGACTGTCTCTCTCTTCCAGAGTCTCCAGGTTTCCAAGCCAGAGAGCAAACACTTTAGTCTGACTTGGTTTTTAGCTCCATTTTCTACTTACTGAAAATTCAACATGTTATTTTCACACACAAATTATAATTGTCTGTAGCATATTTGGTAAAACAAATGTAAAAGTCAGATTCTCGTCCACATATGTTGTTTATGGCTTTGCAGGTTAGTGGTAAACTGGTCACATGATTCCTGAGTGAGTTCAATAATCTGTGTGTTTTCACTGAGATGAGCTCTGAACTGCTGGAAACCTTTACAGTGTTTGTTCAGTTCACAGCTCTGTGCCAATATAAATATTAATTTTCTGATTTTCTCTGCAGGACTCCAGGCTGAAGATAAACACCAACCAACAGGTAAAAAGAGAAAATATATCTCATCTGGTCTGGGAATGCCTCTGATCCCCCAGGAGGAGCTGGAGGACGTTACCTGCACCTCCATCAGTGATGGACAATGAATCCACTTTAGTTTATGACCAAATACCCTCAAAACTAATAACTAATAAAATATGCTAATGTTAGCATTGAAAAGTGAAAATCCAGATTTTGGACTCTCACTTATCATCACATCTTTATGTCATGTCTATAATATCTATAAAATGCAACTCATGACATTGTGGGATTGTTTGCAGGAAGTAGTGTACATGACATGAACACGACTTTTTTGTTCCATTGTGGATCATTTGAGGCTCTAAATGTTGGATAAATTTACACACAGAATTCAGACACTGAAACAAAATGGAGGAGGGTAAATAGAGTGAACTTTGTAGTAAATAGTGAGTGATTTCAGACACAGTCTTAGTCTTGCTTCTATATTTAGTGTCTTGTGTATTGTATCCCACAATCCTCTGTTTTCCTCCAGGTTCTCAGTGTGAAAGCACAGCCAAGGCTGACATCGGGCTGTTGGTTGACGAATCTGGGAGCATCAGTTCTGAAGATTATGAAAACATTAAGTCCTTTCTAAATCAAACAGTCAGCAACTTCAACATCGGCCCTGACAAAGTCCAGATCGGTAATATTTTTACTACTACAACTATTCACACTACTGTTCCTGGTACTATTACTACTACTGCTTGTGTATAAAGTTCTAAAAATACTAAAATCTTTACAACACAATGTAAAAATATACAAATTCAGGTGCAGGTCCCAAATTCAGTTTTAGCAAAAAAGCAGTAAAATGGGACATGATAACAAGAGTAGTCAAGGTTATGGCTGATGTGAGGATAAAAGGACCATACCAGTGGTTTTACATGTTTAAGCTAAATAACTGCTGTCTGCATACAGCCTCCATTACTGCCAGTTATTTCCCAAAACATGCAGACATGTTTTAGCTTTTGTATTAATTTGCAGAATTCTCAAATTGTTCAAAATGAAATGTTCAGGTGATACACCTACCTTAAAATTCAGTGCTTCATCTACTGAAACACACATTTATAACTCATAGTAATTATGATTCAGCTTGTAAAACAATCTTTTATCCAGACACTGATTTCCATGGTGGAGATATACTGTACATTTCTTCTGTGTAGGTCCGTGTTGGATCAGTTAGCAGGACAGATGTTCTGACTGAACAGACTCTGTGAAGCACACCGCATTTCTGAACAAAACATTCTAGCTAGGAGGGATGCACAACTTTGTCATGTTGGTTCATCCACAGCATCACTGCCTCGCTCCAACTCCTCCAACAATGGTGTCAATGTCCATTTCCTCCAGGAAGGAGACTCTAAAGTCCAACACTAACAAAAGCCCTCACCTTCTCCTTCCTGCTCTGCTTTTATATGTTACCAGACTAGATGTCAGCGATAAAAATGGAGGAATTACAACGTTAAACTGTATTAAAAACTCACTTGACTTCTGTGTGACAACATTTAGCTCGCTTTAAACAGTGCAGGTGGTGACTGACTGACAGGTTTTTACTGTAGGTTTATGCGCTCACTGCTGAACGTTCAGTACCATCAACCTGCATACTAGACTCGACTCAACCTGACTGGACTCAGCTGTTGCTGATACTGATACCACCTCTCATATTTACTCACTGCCCTCAACACTTCCTGTACATGCTGAACTGCTGCCCATATGCCGAAGAATACCAAAGAGACACTCGGGGGCTTCAAGCCTCACCAGACTCGTTCATGTACCAGAGTCAGACAGTAGACTCAGAGGTTATTAGCCTGTAAGTTCTACTGGACTGAACTTCTGGAATGGTCCTTTAAGTCCTTTGGTCCCTCTATGCATATGCAAATCAGTACAGGCATAAGTGTGTGTGAGACGTGACGTGTGAATGAGTGTTGGGGCAACAATGATGACAACAAGATGAAAACAATAATAATCGTAATAAATCAACGCATCTGTTCAAGAACACTCAGTGCAAATTATTATTCTCATACTCATTATTATCATCATTATTCACATAAAAGATAATAAAAAATAAATAAATAAAAAATAAAAGCTGGATCAGTGTGTCAGTTTTACACATTTCTGTGTTTTTTGCAGGTCTGGTTCAGTACAGTAGCACCCCAAGGACTGAGTGGTACCTGAACACCCACCAGACCAAACAATCCCTGCTGAAGGCCATAGCCAAGCTGCGCCAGAGAGGAGGAGGAACCTACACAGGTGATTTAACAGCACACTGTCTGATCCACCCCAGCTTTACAATGTGAGCGACTCAGGCAGAGGCTCTGATTACATCTATTAGATATATTTACTTTCTGTATTTAGGTCTGTCAGCAGTGGAAAGAGAAGCTGTTAGTGATCCATATTTTGTACAAAATTTTAACTTTAAGTATTTATAGTATATAATATATTGAATATGTCGAGCAATTTGTAAAAGAAATTCACTTCCTTCACAGATCAAGAAAACTGTGTATCTGCTAACAAACAACATCTTCAGAACAGAGACTTCAGATAAAGTTAATAAGAAGTAATTTGACCCATACTGATTCCAGAAATAGTAGCGTTACAATGTAAATTAGATTAACGATGGTGGTAATTTGTATTATGGTTGCTATCATAATATTAATAACAACTGTAATACTGTGATATTACATTTTTGTATAGTATCATGCTATGATATTATAAATCAAAGATTGCTGAGTGTGTAATAGTGATAGTGAAAATAATAATAATAATAAAATAACAACATTAAAAATTATAATGATGTCCCTTACGAAAAAAGTACATGTGAAATTCAGTCTTTCACATGTGAAATGTCTCAGTTCACATGTGATGTTGTGATTTCACATGTGAACTTAAAATTCACATTTGGAAATCACATGTGTATCTTAAAATTCACGTGTGAAAAAAGACAACATGTTTTTTAGCTTTACATGTGAATGCAAACTTTACATGTGAAAAAGATAATGTCACATGTAAAGTGAAACATTTCACATGTGAACCTTAGTTTCACATTTGGAAATCACATGTGTATCTTAAAATTCACATGTGAAAAGAAAAGTTTTGTTTTATATGTGAATGGAAACTTAACATGTTAAAGGGATGAAGTCACACGTGAAATGAAACATTCGCATGTGATGTTGTGATTTCACATGTGATAAAAGACATGTTTGAATGCAAACTTTTCTATGTGAACTGATACATCTCACGGATTGATTTTACATGTAAACTCAAGAGCTTTTCCTTCCATATAAACTGAGACATTTCACATGTAACATGATTTAGCATGTTGTAAAAGAAATGTTTCAAATTTCAAGAGGAATTTTGATTTTTGGATTGAAAAGGTACTCTTTGTAAAATGTTCTCTTCCTGGACATTTTGCAACCGCCACCTAAGTGTATTGAGTGTATTAATGAAAGTATTGAGCCACGGAGCTCGCGCTTCCCGCCCATTGACTCTAGGTTCCCCATGCTGCCTTCGGGATCTCACGGAAATATTACTATTATCGAGTGTAATACATAAATGATCATAAATGTGAACAACAACGGTCTCAAAAACGCATATATTACTATAATATGTGAGATGTCATATTTATAGGCTGTAAATAACCCATGTCCGTTTCTGATATTCACTAAGGAGCATAGGGTAGGTTTGTTTTTGTAATACCGTTTATATATTCCGTAGTTTATTATTTGATCAATTACACATCTGACCTATTTTTTCATTTCATTAATTCATTTCATTTAATCCGTATTAAATTAGTAAAATCTGCACCAAAAATTACTTTACATAACATGTCTATTATCCTCTTTAAGTAAACCTGAGACGCTTTTGATGAAGACGAATCTTGGATGGCGCACTTGAATGCATCGTCATCTTTGACAGTTGGAAGCAGATTATCGTCCCAGACGGAGACAGAGAAATGGATCGGGATGCGGTGAGTTATCGGTTCGACGACGACCAAATTAGTATATTTAAAGAAAAATGTGTATCAAAGAAAAAATGCTGAATGACCCTGACATGATTGGGCTGGTGGAGCACAGCTCCGCCGGTAAGCCGACAAGAGGAGGTTGGCGAAAATACCCAGCAACGGTAAATTACTGGCAGTGAGTGGTGAGTAACGTAAACTGTTAATTTAAAACTAGCTTAACGCTAACGTTACTTTGACGCCATACCAGCTAGCTAGTTAGATGCTAATAGTTGTAACGTTAAGTCGTATGCTTTTATAAGTACATAAATTAGTTGTTTTTTTATTTGCCACGTTTAATTATTTGCTCGGTGAAATCATTCGTTGCATAGCTTCATCTGTGAATTTAGCACGGTGTAACGTTACGTCGACGTTAACGTTACTCCTTGATTCGCACAACGTTTCAGATTCTAAGTACCATTGAAGAACCTCAGAAGGAAAATCAAAAGGCATTTTTTAACTTAACCTACCTGTTATCCAGCAGTAGAAATTATTTCTTCCACTTCAGTATACTCTCTCTCTCTCTCTTCTTTCTTTTGAGTAGCTATATAAATATAATAACGTCTCAACACAACCGGTCGAGGCAGATGGCGTCCACCTAGAGTCCGGTTCTGCTTGAGGTTTCTTCCCGCTGCTGCTGTATGTAGTTATAGTTTTTAAGTGCATGATTGCAAACGTGATCATTTACGACGTGAGATACAGTTGAGTTATGCTAACACATTATTATATTTTTGACTTTGTTCTTTTCATGGGATTTGTTGACAACATAAAATATATATGAATCCTTTAAAGCCTAATTAGTTTTAACAAGTTCATCAGGACCCAAAATACAACAGTGTACAAACAGTGATTCGCCTGGTGAGAAGGGTCACTCAAGTGTTCAGTATTAAAAAGTGGTTGCAATATTTTCTTTTCTCTGTCCCCCACCAGGCATGAAGAGGAGTGACTACACGAGTGCCAGAGGGAGTTACAGTTTTATGTTTTACAGTTTTAATCTAAGGATATTGTTTTTTTTTTACTAGAATGCCATTATTTTGCATGTTCTAGTTTTCAAATAAATGGTCTATGCAATTTTAAATGTTTTTTGGGGTGTTTTTTGCCTATATGTCCACACATTTTCATAACACTAAATATCTTTATATGAATGAAGAGAGAGGAGAGTGTCATTGTTCAAGGGATATCAAAATAATGTTGAAGCAGTATTAATGGATTGTATCACTCCTTATTCTTTCATTCTCTGAGTTAAGCAAATACAGTCCTTCAAATGCTTTGGATGATGCAAGCAGGAAGTATAATGTTGCCGCTTAGTCAGTGAGTCAGTTACATCTGGCAATGTTGTATCCTTGAAATGTTATACCTATTGTTTACCTAATATATGTTACACCTGTTGAAATGTTATATCTTAGCTATGAGCAGTTTCTGTTCTCACAGTAACTGGATTTGATACTGAAGAAAAGTGTCCTTTATTTCATAAATTTAGATGTCTTTGTCATGTTATTTCTGAGTTGATTTGTGTTTTATGTTTATCGAGATTATATCACATGTGGTGAGTCTGGATAGACATTCACAAATCCATTGTGAATGTTGCCACATGTGATTGAATGCTTCACATGTGAAATGTCCGAAAACCACGTGCCCCTGAAGTTTCACATGTGAAACGTCCAAAAACCACATGTGCCCCTGAAGTTTCACATGTGAAACGTCCAAAAACCACATGTGCCCTTGAATGCATCGCATGTGAAATGTCCGAAAACCACATGTGCCCCTGAAGTTTCACATGTGAAATGTCCAAAAACCACAATTGGGCTGGGTGGTTCAGTGTGAGGAGATGTAAAAGATATCAGTAGTAACACTAATAATACAATACTGCTACTACTAATACTAATGATACTACTGTGAGCAGTGTTGACTGCTGTTGTAGAGTCTGATTGCGGCAGGGACAAAAGATCTGCAGAACAGCTCCTTAGAGCAGCCTGTTGTTGAGGGAGCTGCTCAGGGCACACTGGTACTTGTTCAGGGGGTGGGAGGTGTTGTCCAAGATGGCCTGGAGCTTAGTCACCATCCTCTTCTCACACACCACCTCCAAGGTGTTGAGGGAGCACCCTGGGTAATACTCAGGTATTTATAGGACTGAACAGCGTCAATTTCAGGCCCCTTGATGTACACTGGACTGACTGATGATCGTTTGGCCCTGTGAAAGTCCACCACCAGCCTCTTAGTCTTCTTTACATTGAGCTGGACACAATTTCACTGGCACCACTCTGCAAAGTCATTGATGAGACCCCTGTACTCATGCTCATCACCACCATTTTCCTTTCCTCATTTTCCTTTAATAATCATATTATTCTAATATGATTATTAATATTGTGATATAACATTATTGTATAGTATCATGTTAAATATCAAACATTGCTGATGCTGTTATAGTGATTGTGATTATAATAGCTATAATAATACAATAACAACATTAAAAATCATGATAATTTGAAGCTCTGTGATTGGATGTTTCTGACTGAAATGCACCTTTGGAGTCATAGTTAACTTCTCTCTTTCAGTTTTTATGTCTACAGGGCTCTGGCTTTGACTTTTTTATCAAAGAACCACATATTTTGTTACACACTTGTTGAAGAGCTGCAACTGTCAGTCACCTAACAGTCTATGAGCAAAGTAATGGGACCTTTATGTCTGGAACAAGCAACACACAAAGTTATTCTTCTGCACCTTTTAAAGCCTCTTTATTTCTGTCATACAGGAAGAGCTCTGAAGTACTTGGTACATGTGCTTTTTAAACCCAGTGTGGGAATGCGTGCAGACTCCCAAAAAATTGTTGTCCTGATTACTGATGGAGAGTCTGAGGACAACGTATTCTCCACCTCGCAGCACCTCAGAGACACCGACGTTGAGATCTACACCATTGGTGAGTGACTTTCTTTATTTCTGCAACTCTGAAACTACATTATTTTACCATGAAAGAATGATGTGATATTACCATGAATTAAAAATGACATTTTTCCACAATGAAAATGTTAGCTAGCAAGACTCTTAAGATATGTGTCTGACTACATTTATCGTTTATATCAGTTAATGTCTTACATTATTAAATTAAGTTTTTTAATAGTGGGCTGAAATGAATTAATAAATTTGCTGCTCACAAGGAAGAAAGTAAATCTAAAAATGTGGTGGGCTTTGGTAGTGATATAAAGTACGTGCGAGTTCTATTTAATTCTATTCAATGGGATTAAAAATGCACAACCATCAGCATGCTCTGTCAATTGTCAGCTTTAATTTAAGGAGCAGGAAGCAACAGGACACCATCATTTTATTACTTTGCCAACCAAATTGTTTTCTTTTCTTATTTATTAAGTTTTTGAAGGTTCAGTTTTAACACTACATTTTTCTCTCAGGTATTAAGAATGCAAATGAGACTCAGCTGAGGGCCGTCGCATCAGATCCCAAAGAAATTCACATGTTCGGTGTCATCGACTCCTCATTCCTTCTGGACATCATTGACAACCTCACCAACAACCTCTGTAACAGTATCAACAACTTAGGTAGGCAAATAGTCTGTTATCATCAAACAGTGATAACACCACACTGATCCACTGGTGTCAAAATCAATCAAGATTCAAGTGTTCAAAGATGTTCAACATTTGGGTGTCCAATCCAATGTTTTTTTTATACCCTTTAGAAAGCCAGCCAGGAAGAACGTTTTAACACGTATTCACATAGATGTTGATAATCCACAACTCCACAGAAGGGCAGAGATCCGTTCATCTTTTTACAGTTTAACATCCATTCAGGTAGTACATTCTCATCCAAAAGAAATCTGATTGAGCTTCTTTCAAAAGGAAAACTTGGTAATATCCAGACTGTTGTTCTGTTAGGTTACAAAGTTAATACATTTATATGGTCAAAAAACATTTTTCTTCCACTCTTAACTTTATTCTGAATTTCTTTTAATGTGATGTTTCTTAAAGAAAGATTCAGCTTTACAACCTTCGCCCATGTGCAGTAGCCGTGTCTTAATATGACCTCACTATTCAAAGAAATTACTAATTTCAACAAACATAATTAATGTGATAATAAATAAATTATCTTCCTCGCAATTGCAGAGGACAGTCTTATCCTTTTCTTTAATTTCAAGGAGAAAAGAAGATAGACTTGTTTTCCTGTTGCAAGGACAAACCTTTATTGGATTCCAGAGACACAAACTGACCACTGAACAACATGACACTGGCCAGGGTCAAACACTGTGTCAAAAACTCTTGGAAAGCCTGATGGCAGACAAAATAACTAAAATGAACAATTGGACTAAAAGTGTTTAAATGACCTTGAGGCCTTTTGTGTTTAGTTTATCACCAAAAATTCAAAGGACATTCCTCAGTGAGCTTTCACTAAGTAAATCCTTATTATAGATAAATCTGAATTTTGTGTGAATTATATGTCTAATCATTATGTAAATCATGCAATGTTTGTCATAAAGTTGCATGGATGATGATATAATTTCCATAGCCATAAGATAATCTATTGATGAAGTATTAAAATTCACCATGTAACAACATTGCCATCTGCTGACTGTTATAGCAAAGCCTTTTTACGCCACGTGAACCTTATCCAATTTTTAAATTTAAAATCACCTAAAATGTTTACCTTTTTCATTTATTACAACTTTTAACTAAATACAGTATATTTTGATAGTTAAATTAGACAAGGAGTCATATTGAATGTTTTTATATTATGAATTTATTGGCTTCAAATTTATATTTGAAGCCATCAATGTGAGGTTTGTCTAAATATTATGGGATAAGCATTAAGCTTAAGGTTTAATGTATGTTCATATATAAACTTTGTTTTCTGAATAGTCTTACAATACATAAATATCTACAATTCTGACATGAAGGTGGGCTGTAGGGATGCTTTAAGTGTGATTATGCACTAAACCCTAAGATTAATTCCCTAAGAATAAGGATCATAACTCCGCCATTTCAGTAACACCATGTTTTTCCTTGGAGAATAAAGAAAATTAATAATTAGAACTTTGGCGTGAGAAACTTTTCATTACACCCAAGACTGAAACTAAAAGTCAAAAGATATCTCCCATGCCTTTAGGCTTGGGCTATGCACACAGTTTAATCCTTCATTGAAAAGTTCAGTTATTTTTGCTTTTGGAATTTTTAACAAGAACCCTCGCATTTTAACATGTAGTATTTTCCTTTTTAAGTTTATCTGACCAAAGTAATTACTCTATCCAACTAAAGAGAGCAACCAGAGTAAATTTCCCAACACTCAACAAGATCACAAAGACTCAGCAAAAGCCTAAACTCAATGCCGGCTCACATTGCTCTGAAGAAGGCCTATCATTTAAAGGCCTTATTATTCTTTTATTATTCTCTTTATCATGTATCATTGTGGTTTCCTTTGAGCATAGCAGACAGAGTTCACTGCTTTGAAAAGAACTCACACTTAATTTGAGACTGATCAATTAAACGGACATTTATTCTCCTCAAGGTCAGGAGTGGTGCCCCCAATGAGTGATTTAACTTTAATTTAAGTAGAAATACCCAACACAATAATGTGCAATATAACAAAACTCAGTTCTACTAAGGGCCAATTATGACTCTTACAGAGATCAAGATTTCTTTTGCATGAGAGACCTGAGAACAGGTTACATATACACAGAATCACAATAAAATGGTTCATTTACATCACAGTCACAAAACAATCATTGTACATACTGACGGACACAATACTTAAGACAATCACAGTTATGAAGAATAGCAGCTAGGAAAACTTTTCAGTCACTCAGAGTAACAATTTTCTCTAACTTTAAGCTGTGTTGCAATTCATTCTAGTGGTAAGGAAACTGGAAACCAATCTTCCCCGTTCAATGACTGTATGAGGAACTTTTAAAGCCAACCTGCTCTGTGATGTGGTGTCATGGTTATCAGCTCTGAGCTCAACTAAAGATGTTCAATAACACTACAACTTAGATAGCAAGGCTTTATAAATGAAGACACAGGTCTGCTGGTGCCTTCTAGATGCCAGCGACTCTCTTATTTTTGTTCTAATGACACTCACTTTATTCTTTTACTGATGACTCTCGTGTTTCTGTTCAGAGACCGTTAGGTTGGTGGGAGGAGCCAGTCGCTGTGCAGGTACACTGGAGATGAATCAGGGAGAGTGGAGACCAGTGTATGGCTCTCACTGGACCCTGAAAGAAGCAGCTGTGGTATGTAGAGAGCTGGACTGTGGCTCTGCTGTTTCAACAGGAAGCAGAAAGAAGCCTTATCGTAGATCTGTATGGAGGATCAGATCTGACTGTCTTCAGTTTGGATCTGCACTGAGGGACTGTGCATTCCCAGATTCCTCTTCCTCCACTGTGGAGCTCACCTGCTCAGGTAAGCTCATCAGTGACATAATAATAATAATAATAATGATAATAATAACAATAATAATAATAATAATAATAATAACAATTAAAGCTGCAAGCAGCATTGAACGGGCCCTTGGGCGGCTGTGGCCCAGGAGGTAGAGCGGGTCGTCCACTAATCGGGAATTTGACGGTTTGATTCACTCCAATGGGAGAAGCAAACATGAATACAAATTATGACCGATTCTTTTGCCCCATAGTCACCAAAGTAAATATTGGACCCATTTTTCACAAGCCACATATCTTCCAAACATTCTTACACTAAAATAACATTTTTCAAATAGACAAATCAGGAGAAAATTAACTTTGCTCGAGACCTGGGTCTGTCACAGCAACACACTCTCTCGAGATCTGGCAACACAGATTTCTCTCTGTAAGGGAAACCATTTGTTTCATGTGAAAATGAACCTGAATGCCACAGTAACCCATGCAGCTCTGTGTTTGTGTTGTTTGCATGATTTTTTTTTATCATATCATAGGGTAAATGCTAGCTATCATGACGCCAATGCTAACGTTAGCTTGACTGTCTAACCCTGTTCTCAAGCACACCTTTTTACATGATTTAATATTCCATAATCCCTGTGGGTGGTGGGTCCACAGAGAAGCTCCATGTTGCTTCTTTGGTCTGTGCCTGACCAGGCCCCATAGGCAGAGGCCCAGCCACCAGAGACTCCCCAGCCAGGCTCCAGGAGGCAAACTCCTAAGATGTTTTATATTTCTGTTTGGAAAGAGATGTTTTATATTTGTTATTGTACATAAATGTTAAATGAAGATCAGTATTAAATATTAAATCCTCTCTCTCTTTAGACTCTGTCAGGCTGGTGAATGGGACTAGTCTGTGTTCAGGCAGACTGGAGGTGAAGTCTGAGCAGTCGTGGTCCTCAGTGTGTGAAGCTGACTTTGACCAGCAGGATGCAGAGTTGGTCTGTAGGGAGCTCGGCTGTGGGGCTCCTTCAGTCCTCCAGGGGGTGCTCTATGGAGAAGCGGAGTCTCCAATGTGGACCAAAGAGTTTCAGTGTGGAGGCCATGAGTCTGCTCTCCTGGACTGTAGAAGATCAGACTCAGCTAGAAGCACCTGCTCACCTGACAAAGCTGTTGGACTCACCTGCTCAGGTAGAAGAGGAGCTGCAGCTTTGATTTGGCTTCATTTCTGTTCTAATGAAACTCACTTTATTCTTTTACTGATGACTCTCTTGTTTCTGTTCAGAGCCTGTCAGGTTGGTGGGAGGAGCCAGTCGCTGTGCAGGTACACTGGAGGTGAAACAGGGAGAGTGGAGACCAGTGAGTGACTCTATCTGGAA
Source organism: Thunnus thynnus (assembly GCF_963924715.1). Lineage (NCBI taxonomy): Eukaryota > Metazoa > Chordata > Actinopteri > Scombriformes > Scombridae > Thunnus > Thunnus thynnus. Next base: position 1,365,670 of record NC_089536.1, on the reverse strand, counting down.
CCTGAGGGACTCTGATTGGACCCCAAAGAAAGCAGCTGTTGTTTGTAGAAATCTGGACTGTGGCTCTGCTGTTTCAACAGGAAGTAAAGAGGAGCCCTCACGTAGATCTGTATGGTGGTTCAGATCTGACTGTTTTCATTCTGGATCTGCACTGAGGGACTGTGCAGTATCATCACCTTTTCCGTCCTCCTCCATTGTGGAGGTCACCTGCTCAGGTAAGTCCATCAGTGAAATCATCTATGACAGTAATATTTTCCTTCCTCTGTCACAGTGATAGTTGGTGGTTTCCATTTGACTGAACTGAAAACTTATCCAGGACGACGGCATCCTAAAGGGTAGAGAAGTTAGCCTGTTCCTGGAGGCTCATTGCTTCAAACTGAGACAATCTGCAGCTTTAAGCAACCTGCTGTGGTTCACTCACACACCCTGCAGTTCTCCTGAGCAGCTCAGTCACATCCACCTTACAAGCAACAGCTACATTACAAATTAAAACTTGTTTGGATGTCAGAGAGGCTGCTGTTTGTAGTCTGGCTGTTCTACAGAGGTGGAATCATCCACATCTCCATTTCCCTCATGGTTAACTTGCCATCAAACAGCCTAAATCCCTGACCATCTTACTCGTTCAGCAGACTTCATTCTTCTGGCCAGCAACAAGAGGTAATTACAGTACAACAGGAGAAAAAGCTGCTTTATGAACTTCCTTTTAGTGCAAAGGCGCAATCAACAGTAAGAGCTGTTCTTCCCGTGACACCTTGTCACAAGAAGGTAACCCTTTTGCTCTGTGGGAAGAACTCCAACACAGCAGTGCTTAGCGGGGGGCTCGTGAGTATCCTCACACTTGCCCCACTCTTCTCACCCTGAGCTACTCCAGAAAAGAAGAGAGTCCAGCCCCTCTCCAGGAGTTTAGGACCAGAGCCGGTGCTGTGTGTAGAGATGAGCCCAACTACATCCACTTTGTACCATTTCTTCTCCCTCCCCTGCTCCAGCTCCTTACCAACCAGAGAGGTGGGTAAGGAGACTCACTTTGGTTTAAAAAACACTTTCATGAAGAAATCTACCTCAAAACCTCAAGGTCCTAGCAAGGGGCTACAACGGAGCCAAAGGCTAACATTAGCTAGCTAGCAGAGTGTGAGGCAGAAACACATTAAGATCGCTAATACAGAATAAATATGATCATGGTGCAATTCAAATATGTAGTGTTTGGACTACATATTTGGACCACAATCTCACAAAACTATCTTTATTAAAGTGAATATGTCTGTAGGTTACGCTACATTAAAGGAGCTACAAATTAAGATGAGTTAGCTTACAGCACAATACTCCTAGCTAGCAGCTTAATAGCTGTCGACTTTCACACAATTGAGTGAACAGCCTAGCCAATTAGATTAGCTGTAGTGGTTCCAAGGAAGCTGACTGGTCAGAATTTGAATTTTTTTCTCTCTTCTTTAAAAAAACCTCAGTGTACAAAATCATTTTGCCAAACATTACCACACAGTAAACCTGGCAAAAGTCTGTGTGAGAGTTTCTTACCTCACAATGTGTGAAAGTGAGCTTGCAAACCTGCAACTGGATGCTCAGACTCTAAACACAAAGTTTGCAGGCAGAAACCAAAAAGTTTACAAAACTTACAGGTTACAGGTACAAAACCTTGTTCTCAATCACACCTTTTTACATGATATGATATTCCATAATCCCTGTGGGTGGTGGGTCCACAGAGCAGATCCATGTTGCTCCTTCAGGCTGTGCCTGAGCAGGACCAATGGGCAAAGGCTCGGCCACCAGAGACTCCTCAGCTGGGCTCCAGGAGGAGACCTCCTGAGACTTTTTTCATTTGTCATTTGTGTTTGTGAAGAGATGTCTCAAATTTGTTGTTTGGTAAATAAAGACCAGTATTGAATTGTACATCTTCTCTCTCCAGACTCTGTCAGGCTGGTGAATGGGACTAGTCTGTGTTCAGGCAGACTGGAGGTGAAGTCTGAGCAGTCGTGGTCCTCAATGTGTGAAGCTGACTTTGACCAGCAGGATGCAGAGGTGGTCTGTAGGGAGCTCGGCTGTGGGGCTCCTTCAGTCCTCCAGGGGGCGCTCTATGGAGAAGTGGAGGCTCCAATGTGGACCAAAGAGTTCCAGTGTGGAGGCCATGAGTCTGCTCTCCTGGACTGTGGAAGATCAGACTCAGCTAGAAGCACCTGCTCACCTGACAAAGCTGTTGGACTCACCTGCTCAGGTAGAAGAGGAGCTGCAGCTTTGATTTGGCTTCATTTCTGTTCTAATGAAACTCACTTTATTCTTTTACTGATGACTCTCTTGTTTCTGTTCAGAGCCTGTCAGGTTGGTGGGAGGAGCCAGTCGCTGTGCAGGTACACTGGAGGTGAAACGAACAGAGTGGAGACCAGTGGAGGGCTCTGACTGGACCTGGAAGAATGCAGCTTCAGCTTGCAGAGATCTGGACTGTGGTTCTGTTGTTTCAACGATAAAGAGAAAAGAAGCCTCAGACAGATCTGTATGGTCCATCAGATCTGACTGTGTTCAGTCTGGATCTGCACTGAGGGACTGTGCATCATCATGGTGGATGTCTTCCTTTATTATTGAGCTCACCTGCTCAGGTAAGTCCATCAGTGACATCATCTATGACAGTAATATTTTCCTTCCTCTGTCACAGTGATAGTCGGTGGTTTCCATTGGACTGAACAGTAAACTTATCCAGGACGACAGCATCCTAAAGGGTGGAGAAGTTAGCTTGTTCCTGGAGGCTCATTGCTTCAAACTGAGACAATCTGCAGCTTTAATCAACCTGCTGTGGTTCACTCACACACCCTGCAGTTCTCCTGAGCAGCTCAGTCACATCCACCTTACAAGCAACAACTACATTAGAAATTAAAATCAGTTAGTGTATCAGAGTCTGCTGTTTGTAGTCCACCTGTTCTACAGCAGTTAACTTGCTCTCAAATAGCTTAAATCCCAGACTGTCCAACTCTGGAGTAGACTGCTCTCTTCTGGCCAGCAACAGGATGTGACTCCAGTACAACAGGAGGAAAAAGCTGCTTTATGAACTTCCTTTTGGGGCAAAGTAGACCCTCTTTCTCTGTGTGGAGAACTCCTACACAGCAGCACTCAGTGGGTCTCACCCTAGTAACTCCAGAAAAGAAGAGATTCCAGCTCCTCTCCGGGAGTTTGTTTCCAGAGCCAGTGCTGTGTGTAGAGATGAGCCCAACTAAATCCAGTTGGTACCGTTCCTCCTGCTTCAACAGCTCGGGCTCCTTTCCAACCAGAGAGATGACATTACACAACCGTGGAACCAGTGTACCGGGCCAGGGGTGTGGAAATGCTGACTTTGAATATGAGACAAAGTGTTATTTAAACAGAAAACTAACCACAACAGACTAAAGTTTCAGAGTAAATGGCATGTTTATTGTGAAGATTTAGAATAAACATGTTGTTGGATCTGAATGGATGAAGGTCAACCCAAGCAAAGTGGATTGACATAGAGAACTTACATGTAAAATAGTGACGTTCATGACAAAAATGCATGTCAAAGTTAAGCAGCAACAGTAACTTTAGCTACAAGTTTTGATTCAGCCCATTTAAGATCAAACAGAGAGAAAAACATCAGCTGCCACTGCAGAATCTAATGTGACTGGTGTGGTGGTCCTGTGTGTGTTTAATCCTCCAGAAATCATCAGCAGCAGCACCAATTTGCTCCCCGACTCTCTAATCCAGAGTTTGCCGACTCTCAACAGCTGTCTGTCGGCAAACCACAGCTGAATCCCCCGGACCAGACCCATATGTTCAACTTGAGCAAATATGCGAAAAATGCAAATCTTGTATAATCGTGTCACGAATTTCACATATTCACATCATCACGTAGCAACATTCACTTTGCCCTGGGCAAATATGTGCCAATTTGTGTTTCTTTTGTTCTTTGCATTGACTTTGTGTGTGATCTCGTCGCATGAAAAAAATTTGCTTTGCATTGTGTGTGAATACACCGTTAGAAGGGGAGGAGGGAGGGATATTCAGTTGGCTGCAATCTGCAGCCTCAACACCAGGTGCCACTAAACGTACACTCTAGTCCTTTTTGATACAATTTAAGATAAGTTAGCTTACAGCACAATAGCGAGATAAAGCTAATTCCATGTTAACATTTTTGAGTTGCCGATATGATCTTAATTCTGTCCACCTTTGATGTCATCTGTTCTGGGGATCATACAGATTAATACATTAGATGTTGAAGAGGTTATTTTAGCTGGTTCTGTGAAGCCATCAGTGTGAAGTCTGTAGTCAGTCCAGATCTCCTAGCTAGCAGCTTTATAGATGTTTACTATCATGTGATTGACTGAAATGTTTAGCCAATTAGATTTGGTGTAGTGGCTTCAAGGAAGCTGATTGGTCAGAATTTCAATTTCCACTCTTTCCTCATTACAAACTTCAATGTAAAAAATAATTTTACCACACATTACCACACAGTAAACCTGTCAAAATGCCGTGAGAGTTTTCTTACCTCACAGTGTGAAAGTGAGCTTGCAAACCTGCAACTGGATGCTCAGACTGAAAACACAAACTTTGCAGGCAGAAACCTAGAAGTTTATAAAACTAAGATTAACGGTACAAAACCGTGTTCTCAAACACACCTTTTTACATGATATAAGAGTCCATAATCCCTGTGGGTGGTGGGTCCACAGAGCAGCACCATGTTGCTTCTTTAGGCTGTGCCTGACCAGGTCTAGCCACCAGAGACTCCCCACTGGGCTCCAAGAGGGGACCTCATGAGATTTGTTATATTTTGTTTGCAAAGTGATGTGTTACATTTGTTATAGTATATAAGGTGGTAAATAAAGACCAGTATTACATATTAAATCCTCTCTCTCTCCAGACGCTGTCAGGCTGGTGAATGGGACTAGTCTGTGTTCAGGCAGACTGGAGGTGAAGTCTGAGCAGTTGTGGTCCTCAGTGTGTGAAGCTGACTTTGACCAGCAGGATGCAGAGGTGGTCTGTAGGGAGCTCGGCTGTGGGGCTCCTTCAGTCCTCCAGGGGGCGCTCTATGGAGAAGTGGAGGCTCCGATGTGGACCAAAGAGTTCCAGTGTGGAGGCCATGAGTCTGCTCTCCTGGACTGTGGAAGATCAGACTCAGCTAGAAGCACCTGCTCACCTGGCAAAGCTGTTGGACTCACCTGCTCAGGTAGAAGAGGAGCTGCAGCTTTGATTTGGCTTCATTTCTGTTCGAATGAAACTCACTTTATTCTTTTACTGATGACTCTCTTGTTTCTGTTCAGAGCCTGTCAGGTTGGTGGGAGGAGCCAGTCGCTGTGCAGGTACACTGGAGGTGAAACAGGGAGAGTGGAGACCAGTGTTTGCCCCTGACTGGACCTGGAAGGATGCCGCTTCAGCTTGTAGAGATCTCGACTGTGGCTCTGCTGTTTCAACAGGAAGCAGAAATGAGACCTCAGACAGATCTGTATGGAGGATCAGATCTGAGTGTGTTCAGTCTGGATCTGCACTGAGCGACTGTGCAGTATCAGGTCCCTCTTCCTTCATCATGGAGCTCACCTGCTCAGGTAAGTCCATCAGTGACATCATCTAGATCTCCTAGCTAGCAGCTTTATAGCTGTCAACTGCACATGATCACATTGATGACTCAATAGCATAGCCAATTTGATTTGCTATAGCAGCTCCAATGGAGCTGATTTGCCAGAATTTGAATTCCCTGCTCTTCCCTTCTTACAAACCTCAGTGTACAAAACCATTTTGCCAAACATTACCACACAGTGAACCTGTCAAAAGTCTGTGTGCCAGTTTTCTTGCCTCACAGTGTATGAAAGTGAGCTTGCAAATCTGCAACTGGATGCTCAGACTCTAAACACAAAGTTTGCAGGCAGAAACCTAAAAATGTACAAAAATAAGATCAAAGGTATAAAACCCTGTTCTCAAGCACACCTTTTTAAATGATTTAATAGTCCATATTCACTGTAGGTAGTGGGTCCACAGAGCAGCTCTATGTTGCTTCTTCAGGCTGACCAAGGCCCGGCCACCAGAGACTCCCCACTGGGCTCCACCTCGTGAACGTCCTGAGATTTTTTATATTTCTGTTTGTAATGAGATGTATTATATTTGTTATAGTATATAAGGGGGCAAATAAAGATCAGTATTAAGTTGTAAATCCTCTCTCTCTCCAGACTCTGTCAGGCTGGTGAATGGGAATAGTCTGTGTTCAGGCAGACTGGAGGTGAAGTCTGAGCAGTCGTGGTCCTCAGTGTGTGAAGCTGACTTTGACCAGCAGGATGCAGAGGTGGTCTGTAGGGAGCTCGGCTGTGGGGAACCCTCAGTCCTCCAGGGGGCGCTCTATGGAGAAGTGGAGGCTCTGATGTGGACCAAAGAGTTCCAGTGTGGAGGCCATGAGTCTGCTCTCCTGGACTGTGGAAGATCAGACTCAGCTAGAAGCACCCGCTCACCTGACAAAGCTGTTGGACTCACCTGCTCAGGTAGAAGAGGAGCTGCAGCTTTGATTTGGCTTCATTTCTGTTCGAATGAAACTCACTTTATTCTTTTACTGATGACTCTCTTGTTTCTGTTCAGAGCCTGTCAGGTTGGTGGGAGGAGCCAGTCGCTGTGCAGGTACACTGGAGGTGAAACGGGGAGAGTGGAGACAAGTGCAGGATGTATCCTGGACCCTGAAGAAAGCAGCTTCAGCTTGCAGAGATCTGGACTGTGGCTCTGCTGTTTCAACAGGAAGCAGAAATGAAGCCTCACTCAGATCTACATGGTGGATCAGATCTGACTGTGTTCAATCTGGATCTGTCCTGAGTGACTGTGCAGTATCAGGTTCCTCTTCCTCCATCGTAGAGCTCACCTGCTCAGGTAAGTCCATCAGTGACATCAGTTGGACTTTCAATTCCACCTTACAAGCAACAACTACATAAGACATTAATATAGTTGTTGCTTGCTGCCTAAACAAATAAGCAACTGTTTGCTGACAAGTTTAATATATCAACCAAAAAAGCTGATGATATGTCAGTGTTGTGTTCACTACTTGTTTCTGTTGGAAACTATTGTGCCTGCAGTGTTGTATGAATGTCTCATTAACATGTTGATCGTCTCAGACGAATCAAAAGGCAGCTGAGGATGTTAATCTATTTATTACACATAAATGTAGGAGTTCTCTGTGTTGTGTGATCAACCTTCATTTATTTGAACAAACAAATTAGGAGAAAACAACATTCAGTTTCTCACAGAGGAAAAAGGATTCATCATCTGGTCCGTGTAACACTTATCAGTTCAATTTTAAAGATAAAAAATAAAAATTGAAAATTGGAAAATTGAATTCATTTTTCAAAAATTGTATTTTTCATTTGTCAGATCAATGTATAATTAAGATTTTAGAGTCGTTTTATTTTCTATTTGTGGAATGTTGGATAGAATAATGGAAAAATATAAAATTATAGTTTTCATTTGTACTTGCCTGAGAAGGCGAGACCGCCAGGCAGCAGGATGACCACAGCGTCACTACAGGACACATGAGGGAAAAGAGGGATTTTAATTCCCAGCTCAGATTCTATATCAATAAGCTGCTGGAGCATCTACACACAAACATTTATAACACCTATTCCTCCTGACTCACAGTATGCATTGACCTGGGCTGAGGAGAAGACTTCTCAGCTAATCAACTTTACAGTGATTAGTCTAACTTCTATAATCTTAATTTGGTTTTTTATTTCAATCTGTGCAGCGGCTGCATCTGCAAGTGTTTATGAATCACGGACACACTGCACAACAAGGTTAATGTTAGCCACATAGGCTAGCATATTTAGCTTTTTTGTCCAAGGCGATATGGTGATATCACTGTATATGGCTCTCAAGCTATATGCTGTATATTTACATAAACAAATGCCAAAATGTACATTTAGAGGGAAGACCTGGCGACACCTAACAGCGGGATCTGTTGAGTCAGGCGCTTAGACCTGCCTTCTCAGGTAGCCCAAGACACATGTACAAATGAAAACTTTATGATTTTCTATTTTTCCATTTTTCTATCCAACATTCCAAATGAAAAATACAATTTTAGAAAATTGAATTCAATTTTTCAATTTTCTATTTTTTATATGGAAAATTGAACTGATAAGCATTACACAGACCATCATCTCTCTGTGTTTACAGACCTGCTGGTTCAGCCAATCATCTCTGTGTCTTCTACCATGGACGGGGTCTCCGAGGCCCAGCAGCAGGGGTTTCAGGTGCGTCGGGGCTCCAACTTCACCATCAGCTGCTCCGTCCTGCCTCAGTACCCAGGAGGCTCCTTCCAGCTCACCTTCACCTCCTCCAACACAGCACACAACTACACCCAGCCAGCTGTCAATCACTCTGCTGACTTCCTGTTTCCTGCTGCAGACCCCACCCACCAAGGAAACTACAGCTGTGTTTATGGCGTCTATGTTTTTGATCATAACTTCTCCTCTGAGAGCCGTCTGCTGTCTCTCACTGTCACAGGTAAGCTGAAGCAGAGTGTGAAGCTCAGTGGAACTGAGACGTCACACTGACTTTGTTTCCATGTTTGTAAAACATGATAAAAAGTCATCAGGCAGCAGGACCGACCCAGCGACCTACAGAGAGCTGAGGCAGAATCTGATGAAGGAACTGTAAACTGTTTCCTTCCCGGCTTCTTTAATGTTATTGAACCATAACAACTGTGTTGTAGTGAAAAGTAAAAGACAGCAAACGAGTCAGTGAAGCCAGATAAGCACTATAATGATAATAAACAGGACTTTACATGATGAGCTGAATGTCATCAGGAGAACTCAGAGCTTCACCACGATCACATTTGATTTAACTGCATGTAAAGATGTTGATTGTTAACAATCAGTTGAATCATTTCAGCCAGACAGGAGCTTTAAGGAGACAATCAGCAGACTTTCATTCATTCTTTCAAACTGGCTGTAAACACATGAGTTGTTTTTGTCCAACATCATCAGCATACAGAGGAGATCAGATGAACTTATAATCAACAAGCTGCTTCACACTTCAGTGATTTTAGGAGATTTAACGTCACTAAAGTTTCTGTTTGATGGGAGCTGTTGTTCACATGATGTCATGTGATCTAATGTGATGACTGAATGTGTCTCGTCAGATCCAACAGTTCTTATCATCAGACTGGTCATCCTGCCGGTGACTCTGCTGTTGGTTGTCACTGTCCTCTTTTTCATCCTGAAGGATGAACATGTTTGTTGTTTAGAGGACTGGTTGAAATGAAGCACTCAGCCTGTTTATATTGAACTGAAGAGAGGAGTGATGCAGTAACTTAGATCTGTGTTGTCATGTCTCTCCAGGAGAACATTGAGCTGGATTCTTATAACCTCGGGGTTTCCAGAGCTGAAGGAGAGCCGGCTGAAGAGGAAGGAGCTCAGGGAGCAGAGTAGGACCTCCAAGGAGCCACAAACCACTGAAGAAGAAAATCATCTTTGGTTTCATCTCTCCTCTCAGTCTCAGCCAGGTTTTTGAAGCCCAGTATGACGTCCATATTGGTCGATTCCACAGCTTCTGATTTACATCCAGCACCAACACTCAGTGCCAAAGTCAATAAATCATTTAAAAATTCATCCAGTTGTTTGATGAGTTTATGTCTTTTTTCTTCACTGCCTTTTATATATTATATACTACTTGTTCAGCTGAAATTTGTTATTGCTTTTTCAAATATATTTGCTTTCTGAGTTAAAAAAAAAACTGAATAAAAGAAAAAGTTATCAAGTGAAATCAAATGATTTATCTTTGTTTTGCTGTTTTTAGGAAAATTCTGCTGAATGTTGACTCATTTATTGTATGCGAGTTAGTTTCATGCTAATAAATCAGTTTCTAATGTACCAATAACACTTTTACACTTTGCTGCTTTCATTTTGAAGGTTAGACCCCAAAAGGAATTAGGATTATATTGTATATGGTAGTTATGTTATAATTCAATTAGCCTGCTCATAAAAGGGTTCACCTAATTGTATTCACTGTGTGACATGTTTTAATTTCACATTTTCCCTTCCTTTAAAACAAACTAAAATTCCATTTTATGATGATATGATGTGTTGAACTCTTTGATATCGTCATCAAAAGTGTGAGGAGCTCTTTCAAGGACCTGGAGAGTGACAAGATTCTTCAGTTGACTGTGAGGTTGGTGGACTTGATGAAGTGGCCCACAGAGGAGGCAGAACTAGCCAGTTATGGAGCAGGCCATCTCTGTGTCATCACAGACCACTTTGCTGACATACTGGATAGGGTGGGCTGTGACAGGAGTTTATATCTTTTCACTTATCACTGTCTTTTATATACTATATACTACTTATTCAGCTGAAATGTGTTATTGCTTTTTATCTAAATATCTGCTTTTTGAGTTGAAGAAACTGAATAAAAGAAAAAGTTTGTCTTGCTGTTTAAGAAAAAAAAATCTGATGTTTGACAAAATTTAAAGCACATGTGTTTCTGCTGAATGTTCACTCATTTATTGTATGTGACAGTTTCATGCAAATAAATCAGTTTCTAATGTATCAATAACACTTTTACACTTTGCTGGTTTGATTTTGAAGGTAAGACCACAAAAGAAATTAGGATTTTCATGATATTCTGGTCAGTTTAGCGCTCCCTCTCCCTCTTTACACTGAAAATCAAATAATATAATTATTATTTATTTGTGACAATAAATGAAAGACAAGACAAAAAGTCACACAAAAGTCACAAAACAATATTCTTAAGATTGCACCCATAAGGACACAATCTAGTAAAGACCTACAGCGAACACAAAGAAACAATTTGACAAGGCTGGAAATCCGAGAACAAATACAATCTGCAGTGATGTAGAATCAGATCAGCTGCAGTGTTCAAACATGACAGGGAATGTCAGTTTCTGTGAAGGATGCTCTCTTGTATCCTCACTCAAGCCTCCTCGCTCCTCCAAACAGTGAATGGTAAACGGACTGCACTTAAAAAGCACTTTTCTACTTTAAGAGACAAAGTACTTCACAATTTTTGTCTGTTTTACCTATTCACACACACACACACACACACACTTCCACCAATGTTGGAGGAGCTGCCAGACAGGGTCCTGGTCAACTTGGGGTTCAGTGTCTTGCTCATAGTAATTGTTTGAGCCGGGAATCGAACCGCCAACCCTGTGGTTAATGGATGACCCACTCTACCTCCTAAGTAATAAGGGAATTATGTTAGTGGAGCAGGTGGACCCAAATGCAGGAGACTAGGCTGAAGAATAACTTCTTTATTTTAGCTCAAGTGCAGGCAAAGAAAAACTGAACTGAACTGTACAGAACTTCTAAATACAGAACAAACAGAGCAAAGGATCCAACAAAACTGAACTGAAAACTAGAACTTAAATACAAACTAGACTAACGAGGGAATGAGGTGCAGGTAGAACAGAAGAACAGGAAAGGAGCTGATTGGCTGGGCAGGTTTAACAAGACTAATGCAGGGCTGGGTGGAAGGTGGAGTGTGAAGGAGAAAGCAGGCTGGGGACGCAGGAGGAAAAACACACAACGAACCAAAAATCCAGAAACAAAATCCTCAATCCTCTTCAATGTGTCACACTATTATTTTAAACTTTCAAACCTACAAGTGAGTCCCCCAGAATAAGGAACAACAAAAATCTGACAATCATTTTAGCATGTTAGACATTTACAAAACATCTTCCGTCCAACAACAGATTCTCCTTAAACCATCCATGAATATCAATTGGCTAATTGGCTTTTAACTTTAAAATCTTGTAGCCATATTTGCTGGTGATCTAAAAAATTCATTTCAAGCCCTTGTTGGGATGTAGTAGGAGCAGATTTTGGTTATTAGCAATAATTAATAATTATCAAAGAGTTTGACTCTGCCAGATTTCACAGTTAGGTGTGAGTTGAGCAGAGCATGATGGGAGTTGAAGTTCATTTGGAGTCCTGTTGTTTGATTTGGTGCCTTTCTTTGTTATCAGGCTTTATGACTGTGTCTCATGCACATGGCGTATGAGGCCCAACAGCCTGACAATAAAATATAATATAGTTTGCCACTTTTAAATACTAATGATAAATGATTAATCAACAGGACATGCAAAGTCAATAAATACAAAACTATATAAAGCAAAATGACAAATAAAGCTCAGTTACCAGCATTTGAACTTAACAAGACTTCACCACTCATGAATCAGATGCAAAATGATTTACTGAGAAAAGTTGCTTGTGTTTTTCAAGTGTGTTAAACCAGCAGTCAGGTGTCCATAGTAACAGTGAAAGAGGTTTTCCTCGCTGTAATCATTCCTCCTGTTCATACTGGATATTAAAAGATCCTTCAAATGTGCTTTCAATGGAAGTGATGGAGGCCAAAATCCACAGTGTGTCCACACAGTCATTTAAAAGTAGATGTGAAGCTTCTATTCAGCTTCAGCAGTCTGAGTTAGTCATATCAAGTGGATATCTGACACTCAAATATATGTGTCTGAGCTTCTTCCTGGTACTCTGTCAAACTGTCCACTCTGATATTGTCTATTATGTTGTTCATATTACTCATGAGTGAATTCTTCAAACAACAGGCTCCATGTTTTTATTGCTGCATTGTTCCATCAGATGGAAATAATCTACATTTCTGCTGCTGCATCATTTCAGACACATTTCCCCAAAATTCAGAAGACAGTTTGGGTATTTTTGAAAACTTCAGGAAGACTATGTTTTGTATGTGTATGCTGTGGTGTATTTTCATTAAAAGTCATTGGTGTGCTTAAAGGCAATATTAAGCTATGCAGATTGATTTTATAAGTTTATAAGCAATAAGGGCTAGTGTGATACAATTTGTATTGGTGTAGTTATAACCTCATGAACCATATTTAATCACAATGTACGTATAGAGGCACGGTAGAAGAATCATAATCATACACTGGATAAATTTGAGTGTGTTTGTATTACAAGTCACTTTGCTTGGGTCTGCATTAAAGTCTTCACCTTTTTTAAAAAAAATACTCTCTGGAGGAGATCAAGAAATAAGGGTGTAAAATGACTAGAATAACTTATAAAAAAATAAAAGGCCAGAAGACAACTTGGCAATAATTGTGTAAAATGATTCCCAATACTTATAAAAAAATTGGATATAACCAGGTAGAATTGAATATGCCAGTACATATCCTCAAACAGCTCAAAACCTGTTTTGAAGAGTTTTGACCAACAACGAGTGGCGGAGATAAAAGTAACATAATAATTGGTCAAAAATTAGGGAGGGTGGATGATAAGGTGTGACCTAAGCCGACCCAAGGGCATAAAAACAATGCCCCAAAGAAAAACCTTTGGAGTGATTTGGTTCTTTGTAAAAGTGCTACTTGCTCCCCTTTTTTGCCGGCATTAAAGAACACTTTGCTGCTTGGACCTCTGACTCCTTTTTTATTTTCAAGAGAGAGTTTTTTGCTCTGGTACCTTTTTCTGGAACAATTTGATACAAAAATGCCTGTAGTTGTATTTCTTATTTTATCCTTCCATTCACATCTCTCACACATGTTCACTCATAATTTCCTTGCTGTCAATTGAGCCACATCAGCTGTTCACATATATCCAGTAGCACAGCGACAGCTCCATTATCATCTTGCTGCTGTCTTTTTAAATGTTTCTCTCTCTCTGCCTTTTGTGCGTTCATGCTACTGTTATGCGCACCCCTCAACCTCCCCATCACCACCTAGTCTTTGCAGATTCATCAGTTTCAGCATTTCATCAACCTCATCAGACTTATCAGTCTCAGCAAAAGAATCTAAGTGCAAAGAATCTGTTGACCAAGACCATAACATCTGTAATAATAATCAATTACCTTTACTTCATTCATGTCTCTCCTGATTGAACTGAAGGTTTAAACAAAGTCTGGCTGCACAGCATGACCTTGTACTGAGGACGATGATGAAGAAAAGGTCAATATCTCAAAATCTGGTCAAGTCAGTTCAGTGAACTGACCCTGCGGTCAGTGGCTTCAGTTCTTAGAAGCTGCTCATCAGTTAGTTTGTTTCCTGGCTGATGAGATAAAAGAGGAAACAGAACATGTTATTAGCAGAGGAGAGCTGACGAGTCTGTCAGACAGAGACGGAGACAGACGGTCTACCTGGTCATGGATCACCTGCTGATGGTGTTGGTGTTGCTGTGGAGCTCAGGTAGGACTCTGCTTTAATGAGGGATGTGTGAAAGGTTCAAAACTCCTTTGTAAAAATACTGAATTTAAGTCAAAATCCTGCATTCAAAACTTCTCTGAAGGTAAATTTTATCAGTAAAAAGTAGTGAAGTATCAGTTCAGTCCTGATAGTTTCACATCGCTTCTTTTCACAGAGTTTAATGACTGATGTGTTTACATGTAAGCTGTAATAAGTTGAACTGTGATGACAAAAATGCATCCAGTCATCCAATTAAAACTAGTTTGTTTCTGGAGAGTCTGACATTTGGAGATACAAGGTTTTCAGCAGTGATATGTTTTGAATGTAAAATCTGTAAAGCAAGAAGTAACTGCGGTGACATCACTAAAAAGACGTCTGATTGGTCAGAAACACGAGCAGTCAGACGATCAGACAGGAAACAAACCAACATGTTAGTTTTCCTTTAACTCTGTATGAAGCGTCTGTTGAGCTTGTGTTCATGTGTTCATCTCATCTGCTGCTCTTCAAAGAAGAAGCAGAAAGTAGAAGCAGTGAGGTCGAGAACAAAGGTTTTAAAGTTTCAGACTGACCAGGCAAAGAGAGACGTTTGTTTTTCCTTCATTTTTCGTCTTTTTACAAAGATTATTTTCACCCTAGAATAACTGAGAGTATCTCATACTGTAAATATACATACATACATGTAATATCTACAAAACCTGCTTCTGCTCTCTTTGTTTGGGAAAGATAAACTTTATTGTAATTTTAGATCATAATATATTGACTCTGTTTGTGTCTGTTCATGAATCATTTGTGATATTAAATTAAACATTTAATTAATTTACAATTCTCTTGTTTAGGTGTTTTGTTTTTGTCTCCAGGGTTGGATTCAGCTAATGCCTTATTAATGTGGGATAACAAACTTATTTACTAAGATGTAGGTTAAAATTCATTTTCTCAGGTGAGGGGAGAAAGTAACCACATTTAACTTTAGCTGATTAACTGATTCAGACCAGAGCAAACCAACTATGGGTTTGAAAACAGGATTACTTTAGATGTCCAGCTGACTGTCTCTCTCTTCCAGGTTTCCAAGCCAGAGAGCAAACACTTTAGTCTGACTTGGTTTTTAGCTCCATTTTCTAGTTGCTGAAAATTCAGCATGTTATTTTCACACACAAATTATAATTGTCTGTAGCATATTTGGTAAAATAAATGTAAAAGTCAGATTCTGGTCCACATATGTTGTTTATGGCTTTGCAGGTTAGTGGTAAACTGGTCACATGATTCCTGAGTGAGTTCAATAATCTGTGTGTTTTCACTGAGATGAGCTCTGAACTGCTGGAAACCTTTACAGTGTTTGTTCAGTTCACAGCTCTGTGCCAATATAAATATTAATTTTCTGATTTTCTCTGCAGGACTCCAGGCTGAAGATAAACACCAACCAACAGGTAAAAAGAGAGAATATATCTCATCTGGTCTGGGAATGCCTCTGATCCCCCAGGAGGAGCTGGAGGACGTTACCCGCACCTCCATCAGTGATGGACAATGAATCCACTTTAGTTTATGACCAAATACCCTCAAAACTAATAACTAATAAAATATACTAATGTTAGCATTGAAAAGTGAAAATCCAGATTTTGGACTCTCACTTATCATCACATCTTTATGTCATGTCTATAATATCTATAAAATGCAACTCATGACATTGTGGGATTGTTTGCAGGAAGTAGTGTTCATGACATGAACACGACGTTTTTGTTCCATTGTGGAACATTCGAGGCTCTAAATGTTGGATAAATTTACACACAGATTTCAGACACTGAAATAAAATGGAGGAGGGTAAATAGAGTGAACTTTGTAGTAAATAGTGAGTGATTTCAGACACAGCCTTAGTCTTGCTTCTATATCTGGTCTCTTGTGTATTGTATCCCACAATCCTCTGTTTTCCTCCAGGTTCTCAGTGTGAAAGCACAGCCAAGGCTGACATCGTGCTGTTAGTCTGCGAATCCAAGAGCATCACCTCTGAAGACTATGAAAACATTAAGTCCTTTCTAACTCAAATAGTCAACAACTTCAACATCGGCCCTGACAAAGTCCAGATTGGTAATATTTTTACTACTAAAACTATTCACACTACTGATCCTGGTACTATTACTACTACTGCTTGTGTATAAAGTACTCAAAATACTAAAATCTTTACTCCACAATGTGAAAATATTCAAATACAGGTGCAGGTCAGGTATTTAAAATTCACAAAAAAGCAGTAAAATGGGACATGATAACCAGAGTAGTCAAGGTTATGGCTGATGTGAGGATAAAAGGACCATACCAGTGGTTTTTACATGTTTAAGCTAAATAACTGCTGTCTGCATACAGCCTCCAATGTTCAAAATGAAATGTTCAGGTGATACACCTACCTTAAAATTCAGTGCTTCATCTACTGAAACACACATTTATAACTCATAGTAATTATGATTCAGCTTGTAAAACAATCTATTACCTGGAAACTTATTTCCATGGCAGAAATATGCGGTACATCCCTTCTGCTCCTTGTTGGATCAGTTAGCAGATGTTCTGACTGAACAAGTCCTCCAACAATGGTGTCAATGTCTATGTCCTCTGGGACAAACACTAACAAAAGCCATCAACTTTTCCTGCATACTCTGCTTTCATATGATACCAGACTAGATGCCAGGGAAAAAACTGGAAGCATTGCAATGTTAAACTGTATTAAAAACTCAGTTGAGCTCTGTGTGACAAAATTTAGCTCACTTTATGCAGTGCATGTGGTGACTGTAATGTTTTCACCGTAGGTGTTAGGCTTGGGTGGTATCAAGGTATTATGGTATACCAGGGACTTTAGAAATCAGGTAGGTATGACTTTAAATAACATCAAAAATATGGACACTCCTCTATCTATTAAACTGATACAGAGATGCTGTATTGAGGTGAGTTATTGTAGTGCACAGCATGCGCCACCAGAGGTCAGTCTCTACTGGTGGAACAGGCAGCTGAGAAAGATGGTGACTGTGAGTGGTGGGGATAACATTACAGGACTTGTAAAATAGAAAAATCCCTCTGCCTTGTTTAGTAATGTTTTGGGTTTAGTTCCTTATTAGCCACTTGATTTTATTCAACTGCCAGTCTGCCACCACCACCTGCACATCATCTCCATTCAGCCCATTGATGTATTAGTATCCGCCGCAGAAACAAATGTCATTGGGTCCTCTAGCAAGAATCTATGGAAGAAGGGCACTTATTTCCTATCTATTCATCACTCATTATTCAGCATTGTAGGCTAGACAATGTCATACATGCTACAATGACTTCTATCACCGGATTCTCAGCTTTTACGCTTTTTTTCTTTTACACAAATAATGTCACAATTACCCTGGTAAACTGTCAGGAAGGTATGAAGGTATGAAAAAGTAGATACCACCCAAGCCTAGTAGGTGTATATGCTCGCTGTTGACTGTACAGTACCATCAACCTTCATACTAGACTTGACTCAAACTGACTGGACTCAGATGCTGCTGATACTGATACCAGCTATCATACATACTCACTGCTCTCAACACTTCCTGTACATGCTGAACTACTGCCTGTATGCTGAAGAATACCGAAGAGACACTCGGGGGCTTTAGGCTTCACCAGATTCATCCATATACCAGTTAGACAGTAGACTCAGGGGTTATTAACCTGTTAGCCTGTTAGTCCTACTGGACTGAACTGCTGGAATGGTCCTTTAAGTCCTTTAGTCCTTCAATGCAAAGGCAAAACAGTACAGGCATGAGTGTGTGTGAGACATGTGATGTGTGTGGATGAGTGTTGGAGCAATGATGATGACAATGAGATAATAACAGTAATAATTGTAATAAACCAATGCATCTGTTCAAGAACACTCAGTGCAAATTCTTATTCTCATACTCATTATTGTCTTTGTTATTATTATCATTTAGGGTCAGTGTGTCAGTTTCACACATTTCTGTGTGTTTCCTGCAGATATGGTTCAGTACATCTCAGGGATGGAGTGGGAGCTTAACACCTATCAGACAAAACAAACCGTGCTGGAGGCCATAGCCAACCTGCAGGAGACAAGAGAACGCTCCATCTTAGGTGATTTAACAGCACACCGTCAGATCCACACCAGCTTTACTCTACAAGGGACTGAGGCAGAGGCTCTGATTAGATCCAAATATATTTACTTTCTGTATTTAGGTGTGTCAGGAGTGGAAAGTGAGGCTGTTAGCAATCCGTATTTTGTACAAAATTTTAACTTGAAGTATTTATAGTATAGATACGGAAGCGTATTGCTGCCATGCCAGAAGAGGAAAAACAGATCAGTATCATGCTTAGTGTAAAAGGCTTATTGTTATAGTGAGATGTTTTTCACATTATTCTCTATTCTCACATTATTAGAACATACAAACTTATTACGTCATAACAAGAACATTTTCTTGTATTCAATTTATCTTGGTATAACGTGAAATTTATATTGTTATAACATGAAATGTTTTGCGTCCTGGGTTCATCTAAGTGTGTAAACTTAGTAGAAAGAAAACAATTAACGGCACGATAGACATTATGGCATGTCCAGCAGCAACTGTCTCCTTTTTATTTGTCTGCAACAATACATGCTCAAAAGCGAAGGTCCATCAACCATTTCCTGTCCCACAACATCTCAGAGGGACACAGTACATCACATCTAGAAGCACATAGTAAAACATAGAACAGTCTGTTACCGACGTCTCTCCCTCAACTAGAAATGTCCCCATTTCACAATATACAGAACCAATGCAATGCAACCAATGCGCAGGAAAAAAAACAGGGAGGTAATTCCTACTCAATCTCAGTGTACAAGAACAAAAACAATAACAATTATAATACACCTGCACTACACACACACACACCAAACAACGCAAAAAACACATAGCATAATCATAAAGAAACTCATGAAAGTTTGGCCTTTCAAAACATGGCTAGAACACAGAAAACTAAAAACATGACAAAATCCTGAAGTTGTGAAGGGATTCCCACCACTCATCCCCTGCGAGGCTGTATGGGTCTAAGCCCCAATGAATCCCCACCCAGTCCATTGTCCATCCCTCCAGCCTTAAGCTGATCCCTGACCTGGGAAACCAGGGAACCAGTAAGGCTCCAAGGTAAGAGAGGACATGAAGGAAAGAAGAGAGGCAGGAACGTTCTGTCCAGGCAGTGGCAGAGTGTAGGGTTTCAGTCTGTCATGATGAACAACTAGGGCCCACTCCAGAGAGTTCTGGGGGTTGACAATGCGGTAGATCAATGCAGCTTCACCACCAGAAGCCAGTACCTGATCTACGAGGTCGGAACAGCAACAGCATAGAAATATAAAATTTGCCATTGAAAACAAAACCTGTATTGAAAAAGGAAATGTGCAGTGAAACACTTCACCAGGTGAGCAACCACCAGCCCTGTCCTCTCCCAAATGTTGGGTTCCAGATCCCCCTCAACATCTACAGCAGGCGAGCCAGCACCACCAGACGAAAAAACATTCACTGGCATCTGGGCCTCACTCAGAGGGCAATGGTCATGACATCAGTGAGGGACACATTACAGCATTCGGGGACCAACTCTGAACCCTGACGCAAGAGCACAGTAACATCCCATAATGGTAACCCTGTCCTAAGTCCAGCAATGCATGATTCTTGGTAGGAAAGTCCTGGTCAAGCAGAACACTATGGGTGGATTTCCTCAGCTTCTGGAAAGTCTGCTGCCAGCAGGTGGGGCGAAAGCAGAAGGGAGTCAATACAGTTCTTTCTCAAGGGAAAGTTTATGAAGTTAATGATAGAGGCTCCTGAGTCCACTAATACGGAGAATTCAGTGCCTTCCATCACCTCCTAATGTAAAATGTGGGGCTGTTCCCATGGTCCATACTAGCAGTGACTTCAGAAATGTCATGCTGTAAGGAGCCCTCAGTCGGAGAAGCTGGTGTTTGGGCCTCAACACCAGCTACCGACTGTTTCCCTGGTGGCTGCTGTCATCATCCTGCTGTTATGACAGGAAACACACACCACACTTCCTCAGCTCCTCCTCATGTTGGGCACACCACACCAGTCTAAGGCTCCTGCTTTCTGTTGGCTTAGGGGTGGTGTATATTCCTGGGTTTGGGTGATTGCCACATACAGATAGCCCCCTTGAAGTGGAAATTGCCCACGATTGGGAGAGCGACCCCAGTATCCAGCATGGGATACTGGGTTCCATGATGGACATGTCAGACCATGGCATGGCCCTCCAAAGGTCGAGTTGAATCCTCACTCCCTCCTGTCAGTGTTCCAGGCCCTCAGTCTCTGGAGCGAAGAAACACACAAAAAATGTCTCTGTACCTTTTAAAGTTTCTTTATTACTGTCATACAGGAGAGGCTCTGCACTACATCTTCAATATCAAGTTTAAACCCAAAGTGGGAATGCGTGCAGAGTCCCAAAAAATTGCTATCCTGATTACTGATGGAGAGTCCCAGGATGATGCATTCCTCGCCTCGCAGCGCCTGAGAGACACCAGCGTTGAGATCTACACTATTGGTGAGTGAACTTCCCTATGTGCAAAAAGCACTGAGTGCTCTGATTGCTAAGTTTCCAATGGTTTTTTCTACTTTCAGCCCGAGCTGACATCAGCTGGTGACGGATGTCTTTATATAGACATCTGCTACATGCACAGCTCGTGAGTTCACTACTCCGCTACGCTAACATTATGGCATTTTTCCATTGTTTTGGGGGTAGTTACGCCAAGCCATGACTGCATTACACAGCACATCAAGGTAAAATAAGTAGTTTACCTGCAGCTCTTCATAAAACATCTGTTTATGCTTGTACTATTCCTCACTGCGTTATTTCTAACTGATCCACTGAACAAATAGCTCCAAATATCTCCATATGTTGTTGTTTTGACTGGTTTTAAGCACTGCTAACAAAGCTCTGCTACTTTGGTCAGGATGACATGTTTCACTTCCTGTAAATTCTTCACAATAAAAGTCTCCTGTTATTTAGTCATTTAAAAGCCTTTAATTTTAAGCAGTAAATCATCAAATGTTTGGTTTGCATTGGCAATAAAACTACACAACTCTGATATGTAAAGCTGGCCAATCAGAACAGAGTGGGCTCATCAGGAGGGGAGCTTAAAGAGACAGGAGCTAAAATGGACTGTAAAGAGAAACTATGTATACTGAGGGGCTGCATAAAGGGACAGTATAAGATAAATAAGGAGGTTTTTGAACTGTGAATCATGCAAAACTACTCTACTGGAGTCCAAAAATTAAAATTTAGAGCTAAAATGAGTATAATAGGTCCTTTTTAACATGAATTAAACATGATATTTTGCCTCAGTGAAAACTTTAGCTGGTAAGATTCTAAAGATATGTGTATGACTACATTTATTGTTTATATCAGTTAATGCCTTACATTATTAAATGTAAGGCATTAATTAATTTAATTATATTAAATTAAAGTTTTTTAAAAGTGGTATGAAAAATGAATTAAACCAATTGGCTGCTCACAAGGATGAAAGTCAAGCTAAAAATGTGGCATGCTTTGGCACTGGTACAAAGTGCATATGATTTCTATTCAGTTCTGTTTAATGGGATTAAGAATGAACAACCATCAGCATTCTCTGTTATTTAAGGTTTAACCACAATTTAAGGAAACCACAATTTTATTACTTTTCCAATCAAATTGTTTTCTTTTCTCATTTCAATATTTTAAGGCACGGTTTTAAAATTGCATTTTTCTCTCAGGTGTAAAGGACGCAAACGAGACTCGGCTGAGGACCATCGCCTCAGATCCTGATGATATTCACATGTACAGTGTCAGCGACTCCTCGTCCCTCCCGGACATCGTTGACAAACTCAGTATCAACCTCTGTAAAAGTGTCAACAGCTTAGGTAGGCAAAGAGTCCATCATCATTAAACAGCGTACATGTTAATAATCCCCAGCTCCACAGAAGAGCAGAGATCTGTTCATCTTTTGACAGTTTATTAATATCCATTCAGGAAGTACATTCCTATCCAAAAGAAATTCGACTGAGCTTCTTTCAAAAGGAAAACTTGGTAATATCCAAACTGTTGTTCTGTTAGGTTACGCAATTAATACGTTTACACAGTCAAAAACCTTTTTTGTTCCACTCTTAACTTTCTTCTGATTTTCTTCTTACATAAGTGACGTTTCTTAAAGAAAACTTTGGCTTTGCAACCTTTTGCCCAAGCGCAATAGCCATGTCTTAATATGAGCTCACTTTTCAAAGAAATTGCTAATTTCAATAAACAATAAATATAATTAATGTGATAATGAATAAATTCTCATCCTCACAATTGTAGAGGGCAGTCTTATCCTTTTCTTTAATTTCCAGGAGAAAAGAAGTTCCAGCAACTTCCTGTTGCAAGTACAAACCTTTCTTGAATTCTAGAGACATGGGGTGAGTGTCTCACCCCAGATCCTACAGAAACTGACCACCTGGCCCAAGTGGGGGTCTGATAATGTGAAACTCCTAAGAATCAAACACTGTTTCAAAAACTTTTGGAAAGCTTGATAGCTGACAAAATAACTCAAATGAACAACTGGACTAAAAGGATTTAAATGACCTTGAAGTCATTTGACAAAGTCAACTCCACATTAAACATATACATAAAAGTCCCCTTTGGGGTTCAGTTTGTCACCAGACCCCTGCTGTAAAATTCAAAGGACATTCCTTTGTGAGCTTTTAACACTTATTGTAGACAAATGAATTTTGTATGAATTAGATGCCTCATCATAATTTTAATAGCCAGACAATCTATTGATGAAGTATTAAAATTCAATTTCATTAAAATTTTCACCATGTGACAACCTTTCCCTCTATTGACTGTTATAGTGAAGTCTCTTTACACTACATGAACTACAGTCAATTTTTAATTTAAAATCACACATCTTTGCATTTACTACAAGTATTAGCGAAATTACAGTATATTTGATAGTTAAATTAGACAAGAAGTCATATTGGATGTTTTTAAATTATTTATATTATTATTATTATTATTTATAATTTATATTTGAAGCCATGTGGTCTGAATGTTTAGTCACTACAAAATATTATGTTTACAGTGACCTAATTGTTGTTTTAACTTTATAATATAATTGTTAAAACTTTATAATAGATTGTTGATAGTTAAATCAATGAAGAATATCAGGTTTGTCTAAATATTATGAGATTAGTGTGAAGTTGAAGGTTTAATGTATATTCATATATAAACTTTCTTTTCTGAATAGTCTAACAATGCACCAATATCTAAAATTCTGCCATGCATTGATGCTTGAAGTGTGATTATGCACGTAAACCGTAAGTTTAATTTCCTAAGAACATGGATTAGTAAATCATAACTAGCCATTTCAATAAAACCACATTTTCCTTGGAGAGTAAAGAAAATTAATATTCATTAGAACTTTGGCACAAAAAACTCTTCAACATGCCCAAGACTTCAGAAACCAATAAAAGTTGAAAAGCATCTCCTGTGCCTTTAGACTGGCCCTCAACAAGTTCTCGAACTGTCTTTATTTCACCTCGACTTTTCTTAAGACATCTGTTTTAAACTTTTTTCTTCAACCTAATATATGCACACATTTTGACTGCAGATTTCTGCCAGAAGCGCATTGGTTATAGCTGCATGAGACAAAATTTCCTTATTACCTTCAGTGAAATAAAACACTAAAAAATAGGGAAAAATCACCAATAGTTACCAATATAAATTAAACCAAATTAAACAAGATTTACAAAAATGGATACTCATCCCATTAAAAATAACAGGAAAACTTGAGATTATTAAAACAAATATTTTACCAAGATTTATATATTTCTTTTTCAAAACCTGCCAATTCATATACCAAAAAAAAAAAAAAAAATCTTTAACCAGTGGGATAAAACAATAAATATATTTATTTGGGGAGAAAGAAAACCTTGTACAACACTTAAAATGCTTAAATCAATCAAACTACATGGGGAACTGGCTCTTCCAAAATTAATTAATTATTACTACGCTGCTTTAATTAAACTGTTTGGTTATGCAACAATTCAGTGGCAAAGTATAAAGAAATGGAAATTTAACAAATGGGTAAGAACTGGAACATGTATATATCTGCTAAAATGAATAAAATTACAATACAATAATGGGATAAAAGTTACAAACCAAAGGATATTCTAAAGGGTCTCATATTTTTTGAGAGAGAGTTCTATGGACATGGAATTTAAACCAACTAAAGGCTTGATACATTATTATCAGTGAGTTAGTTAGTTACAGATAAAGGAATAGAAACTTTTGAGAATTTAACAAAACTGTACAATCAACCAAAATCCCATTTTTATAAATACTTACAAATGGGAAGTTACCTTTTAAAAGAAATAGGACTAAATAAAACAGTGAAGGAGATACACCCTTTAATAGCTTTAATGTCATTTTCATACTCATCAAACCATTCAGTGACCCCTTGTGCCCTGTGAATTGGGGTATTGTCATCCTGGAAGAGACCACTCCCATCAGGATAGAAATGTTTCATCATAGGATAAAGCTGATCACTCAGAACAACTTTGTATTGATTAGCAGTGATCCTTCCCTCTAAAGGGACAAATGGAACCAAACCATGCCAGTAAAATGCCCCCCACAGCATAACAGAACCACCAGACCCCCTCACTGTAGGGATCAAACATTCAGGCCTGTACCCGTTTTTCCTTTTTTTTGTCACTCATCTGTATATATACAGATTCAGACAGGTGATGAATAACAGTTAAAAAAAAACAAAAAGTTTGAAAGTGGTGGGGGCACACAAAGAGGATTTTGAGAAGGAGGGGCATATTGCATACCTCAATGCATACTCAAAGCATATTTTGCATATATTCAGGCCAATGAGGGGGCCAGATATTGTATCAGGATGGCGCCCCCCACCCCCCCCCCCCCCCCCCCCCCCACCCCCCCCCACCCATCCCATCCCCTTGGTGGAATCATTGACTGACAGACATGCAACATACAACAGTCACAAATAACATGAAGAATAGCAGCTAGAAAACTTTTAAGTCCCTCAGAGGAACATGTTTCTCTAACTTTAAGCTGCGTTGCAGTTCATTCTAGTAGTTAAGAAACTGGAAACCAGTCTTCCCAGGTTCAGAGCTTTTTATGAGGATTTTTTAAAGCCAACCTGCTATGTGATCTGGTGTCAAAGTTATCAGCTCTGAGCTCAACTAAAGATGTTAAATAACTTAAAACTTAGATAGCAAGGCTTTATAAATGAAGACAGGTCTGCCTGCATCTTCTAGATGCCACTGACTCTCTTATTACTGTTCTAATAAAAGTCACTTTATTCTTTTACTGATGACTCTCTTGTTTCTGTTCAGAGCCTGTCAGGTTGGTGGGAGGAGCCAGCCGCTGTGCAGGTACACTGGAGGTGAAACGAGCACTGTGGAAACCAGTGCATTACTCTGACTGGTCCCTGAAGGAAGCAGCTGTAGTATGTAGAGAGCTGGACTGTGGCTCTGTTGTTTCAACAAGAAGCAGAAATGAGCCCTCAGACAGATCTGTATGGAGGATCAATCCTGACTGTGTGAAGTCCGGATCTGCACTGAGGGAATGTGCATCATCATCTTCCTCTTCCTCCATCGTGGAGCTGACCTGCTCAGGTAAGTCCATCAGTGAAATCATCTATGACAGTAATATTTTCCTTTCACTGTCACAGTGATAGTTTGTGGTTTCCATTGGACTGAACTGTAAACTTATCCAGGAAGACATTATCCTAAATGGTAGAGAGGTTAGCTTGTTCCTGGAGGCTCATTGCAGGTGTGATGGATCTTTTGAAATGTAACATAGATGGTTACTGAGTGAATTACTCTGTTCCTACATGAACCAAACATGTTCATGTAATAACTCATGTGCTGTGAAAAATGTGCATAAAATCCATGGTTGGCACTCAGATCATGTAGTGACGTGTCTTGTTTAAGTGGTTTTGCCATACCTAGCTGTCCAAGGTGGCGGACCTACTCGCACATGCGCGAGTCACATCCCTGGTTTACTCAGATCCTATACCGACAGAGCGTCTTTGTCTGAACCAAGGTCACAACTGACAATGTCCCACAATGCTGTATGATAAAGTTCAAATTCAAATTTCACAATATGTTCCTGTGTAATGTCCACACCTGCATTGACTTCAAAGTAACATTCAGAATACAGTATTATATTGTGAAATATTACGTCTTGTGAAATCCTGGAAATAATTTACAATGTATGATAAAAACATAAATAAATGTGTATGTTAGACCAATTTTAAATTTCATTTTAAAATTATACATGTATGTTTACATACATTACAATATGTATGTGCAAAACAAATATTTCTGCGACATATTCAAACTTAAAGTTCTCCATATATGTGGAAAATAAATAATGGAATCTAGTATATACACATATATGTCACCTTATGTGAGAGACATCAAATACTTTTTCTACACGTTTGCACAGCTTTAAATATATCTGAAACAATTATCTCAATCTCAAATGTGTCCATATATGCAAGTTATATGTCCCATTTAATATATAGTAGATTTTCATTAATGGAAATATATCAGATTTTTGTATAGATCTGGATTCTCAGACTTGAAAGACAGAGTTTGCAGGCAGAAACCTAAAAGTTTATAGTACTGAAATTACAGATATACAACCCTGTTCTCAAGCACACCTTCTTACATGATATAATATTCCATGATGCCTGTGGGTGGTGGGTCCACAGTGAGGCTCCATGTTGCTTCTTTGGGCCAAGGCCTGACCACCAGACACCTCCTAAGATTTGTTATATTCTGTTTACAAAGAGATGTATTATATTTGTTATAATATATAGGATGATAAATAAAGATCAATATGAAATCCTCCCTCTTTCCAGACTCTGTCAGGCTGGTGAATGGGACTAGTCTGTGTTCAGGCAGACTGGAGGTGAAGTCTGAGCAGTCGTGGTCCTCAGTGTGTGAAGCTGACTTTGACCAGCAGGATGCAGAGGTGGTCTGTAGGGAGCTCGGCTGTGGGGCTCCTTCAGTCCTCCAGGGGGCGCTCTATGGAGAAGTGGAGGCTCAGATGTGGACCAAAGAGTTCCAGTGTGGAGGCCATGAGTCTGCTCTCCTGGACTGTGGAAGATCAGACTCAGCTAGAAGCACCTGCTCACCTGGCAAAGCTGTTATACTCACCTGCTCAGGTAGAAGAGGAGCTGCAGCTTTGATTTGGCTTCATTTCTGTTCGAATGAAACTCACTTTATTCTTTTACTGATGACTCTCTTGTTTCTGTTCAGAGCCTGTCAGGTTGGTGGGAGGAGCCAGTCGCTGTGCAGGTACACTGGAGGTGAAACAGGGAGAGTGGAGACCAGTGACTGACTCACAAGAGTTTATGAGTGACTCTGGCTGGACCTGGAAGAAAGCAGCGTCAGCTTGCAGAGATCTGGACTGTGGCACTGCTGTTTCAACAGGAAGCAGAAATGAAGCCTCACTCAGATCTATATGGAGGATCAGATCTGATTGTGTTCAGTCTGGATCTACACTGAGGGAATGTGTATCATTTCCAGACACAAGTTCCTCTTCCTCCATTGTGGAGCTCACCTGCTCAGGTAATCAGTGACATTATCTATGACATTAATATTTTCCTTCCTCTATCACAGTTATGGTCAGTGGTTTCCATTGGACTGAACTGTAAACTTATCCAGGACGACAGCATCCTAAAGGGTAGAGAAGTTAGTTTGTTCGTGGAGGCTCATTGCTTCAAACTGAGACAATCTGCAGCTTTAAGCAACCTGCTGTGGTTCACTCACACACCCTGCAGTTCTCTCAAGCCAGCTCAGTCACATCCACCTTACAAGCAACAACTACATTACAAATTAAAGCCAGTTAGTGTGTCAGAGAGTTTGCTGTTTGTAGTCCACCTGTTGTACAGAAGTGTAATCATCCACATCTCCATTTCCCTCATGGTTAACTTGCCATCAAACAACCTAAAAACCCGGACCATCCAATTCCTGGAGCAGACTTCACTCTTGTGGCCAGCAGCAGGAGGTAACTCCAATACAACAGGAGAAAAAGCTACTTTATGAACTTCCTCTTAGTGCAAAGGCACAATCAACAATCAGAGCCATTCTTCCTGCAACACATAGTCACAAGGAGGCAACCCTCTTGCTCTGGGGGGAGAACTCCAACACAGCAGTGCTCAGCGGAGGACTTGTGAGTGTCCCCACACTCGCCTCATAACTGTTCCCCTGAGTAACTCTAGAAAAGAAGAGAGTCCAGCCCCTCTCCAGGAGTTTGGTTCCAGAGCCGGTGCTGTGTGTAGGGATGAGTCCAACTTAATCCAGTTGGTACCCTTCCTCCTGCTGCACCAGCTCCGGCTCCTTCCCCACCAGAGAGGTGACATTACACAACCTTACAACCAGTTTATGGTGCCAGAGGTGTGGAAATGCTGACTTTGAAAATGAGACAAAGTGCTATTTTAATAGAAGACTTACCTCAACAGACTAAAATAAGCTTAAGAGGAAATGGCATGCTTATTGTCAAGATATTAATTTTGATGGGTAAACATGTGGATGGGTCTGAATAAATGGAAGTCAACCTGAGTTAAGTGAAGCGACACAAAGAACTAACAAGTAGAGTAGTGACTTTAATGACAAAAATGTACACCGAAGTGCAGCAGCAACAGTAACATTAACTACAAGCTTTGATTTAGCCCATCTAAGATAAAGCAGAGACAAAACATCAACTGCCACTTTACACCTGTCTGTGACAAGTAGAAAAGATTCACTTTGGTTTAAAAATCGCTTTCATGAAGAAGTCTACTTCAAAACCTCGAGGTCCCAGCAAGGGGCTACAGTGGAGCCACAGACTAACGTTAGCTAGCTAGCAGAGTGTGAGGTCGAAACACATCAAGGTCGCTAATATAGAATCAATATGAGCATGATACAAATCAAATATGTAGTGTTAGGACCACAACCTCACAAAACTATCTTTGTAAAAGTGAATATATCTGTAGGTTACGCTACATTAAGGGAGCTACATACGAAGATAACTTAGCTAGATAAAGCTAACACTATGTTGACATTTTTGAGTTGCTAATGTGATCTTGATTCTGTTCACCTTTGATGTCATCTGTTCTGGAAGTCATACAGATTAATACATTTGATGTTGAAGAGGTTATTTTAGCTGGTTCTGTGAGGCTATCAATGTGAAGTCTGTAGTCTAGATCTCCTAGCTAGCAGCTTTATAGCTGTCAATGGTCACATTACTGACTGAACAGCCTAACCAATTAAATTTACTGTAGTGGCTCCAAGGAAGCTGATTGGGCAGAATTTTTAAATTCTCCTTCTAGCAAACCTCAGTGTACAAAATCATTTTGCCAAACAGGCAATAAACCAGGCAGTAAACCTGTCAAAGTCTGTGTGAGAGTTTCTTACCTCACAGTGTGTGAAAGTGAGCTTGCAAGCCTGCAACTGGATGCTCAGACTCTAAACACAAAGTTTGCAGGCAGAAACCTAAATGTTTTCAAAATTAAAATGATCCAGGTACACAACACTGTTCTCAAGCACACCATTTTACATGATATAAGATTCCATAATCCCTGTGGGTGGTGGGTCCACAGAGCAGGTCCATGTTCCTTCTTCAGGCTGTGCCTGACCAGGCCCCATAGGCCAAGGCCCGACCACCAGTGACTCCCTGACCGGGCTCTAGGAGGAGACCTCCTGAGATATATTACATTTGTTATAGTATATAAGGTGGTAAACAAAGATCAGTATTAAATATGAAATCCTCTCTCTCCAGACTCTGTCAGGCTGGTGGATGGGACTAGTCTGTGTTCAGGCAGACTGGAGGTGAAGTCTAAGCAGTCGTGGTCCTCAGTGTGTGAAGCTGACTTTGACCAGCAGGATGCAGAGGTGGTCTGTAGGGAGCTCGGCTGTGGGGCTCCTTCAGTCCTCCAGGGGGCGCTCTATGGAGAAGTGGAGGCTCCAATGTGGACCAAAGAGTTCCAGTGTGGAGGCCATGAGGCTGCTCTCCTGGACTGTGGAAGATCAGACTCAGCTAGAAGCACCTGCTCACCTGGCAAAGCTGTTGGACTCACCTGCTCAGGTAGAAGAGGAGCTGCAGCTTTGATTTGGTTTCGTTTCTGTTCTAATGAAACTCACTTTATTCTTTTACTGATGACTCTCTTGTTTCTGTTCAGAGCCTGTCAGGTTGGTGGGAGGAGCCAGTCGCTGTGCAGGTACACTGGAGATGAAACGAGGAGAGTGGAGACCAGTGTTTTACTATGACTGGACCCTGAAGGAAGCAGCTGCAGTGTGTAGACATCTGGACTGTGGCTCTGCTGTTTCAACAGGAAGCATAAGTGAAGCCTCAGACAGATCTGTATGGAGGATCAGATCTGAGTGTGTTCAGTCTGGATCTGCACTAATGGACTGTGCATCATCAGATTCCTCTTCCTTCATCATGGAGGTCACCTGCTCTGGTAAGTCCATCAGTGACATCATCTATGACAGTAATATTTTCCTTCCTCTGTCACAGTGATAGTCGCTGGTTTCCATTGGACCGAACTGTAAACTTATCCAGGACGACAGCATCCTACATGGTAGAGAAGTTAGCTTGTTCCTGGAGGCTCATTGCTTCAAACTGAGACAATCTGCAGCTTTAAGCAACCGATGTGGTTCACTCACACACCCTGCAGTTCTCCTGAGCAGCTCAGTCACATCCACCTTACAAGCAACAACTACATTATAAATTAAAACAGTCAGTGTATCCGAGAGTCTGCTAGTTGTAGTCCACCTGATCACTAGAGGTGGAATCATCCACATCTCCATTTCCCTCCTGGTCAATTTGCCATCAAAGAGCTTAAATCCCAGACCATCCATCTCGTGCAGCAGAATGCTCTCTTCTGGCCAGAAACAAGAGGTAATTCCAGAGAACTCCAACACAGCAGCGCTCAGCGGGCAGCTTTTGAGTGTCGCCACACTCGTCCCACAACTGTCCCCCTGAGTAACTCCAGAAAAGAAAAGCTTAAAAGAATAAGCTTAAGCTTAAGAGGAAATGGCATGCTTATTGTCAAGATATTAATTTTGATGGGTAAATATGTGGTAGGTCTGAATAAATGGAAGTCAACCTGAGTAAAGTGAAGTAATACAAAGAACTAACAAGTAGAATAGTGACTTTAATGACAAATCATGTCAAAGTTCAGCAGCAACAGTAACATTAACTACAAGCTTTGATTCAGCCCATCTAAGATCAAGCAGAGACAAAACATCAGCTGCCACTTCATACCTGTCTGTGACAAGTAGAAAAGATTCATTTTGGTTTGAAATACACGTTCATGAAGAAATCTACTTCAAAACCTTGAGGTCCTAGTGACCACGGCTGTAACGCACCTGTGTGAATCTTCTTGCCTCATTGTGTGTGAAAGTGAGTTTGCAAACCTTCAACTGGATGCTCAGACTCTAAACACGAAGTTTACGGGCAGAAACCTTAAAGTTTATAAAACTAATATTACAGGTACAAAACCATGTTCTCAATCACACCTTTTTAGATGATCTAATATTCCATAATCACTGTGTGGTGGGTCCACAGAGCAGTTTCATGTTGCTTCTTCGTGCTGAGCCTAACGAGGCCCCATGGACCAGGGTCCTGCCACCAGAGACTCCCCAGCCGGGCTCCAGGAGGAGACCTCCTGAGATGTATTATATTTGTTATAATATATAAGGTGGTAATTAAAGATCGGTATAACATGGAAATCCTCTCTCTCCAGATGCTGTCAGGCTGGTGAATGGGACTAGTCTGTGTTCAGGCAGACTGGAGTTGAAGTCTGAGCAGTCGTGGTCCTCAGTGTGTGAAGCTGACTTTGACCAGCAGGATGCAGAGGTGGTCTGTAGGGAGCTCGGCTGTGGGGCTCCTTCAGTCCTCCAGGGGGCGCTCTATGGAGAAGTGGAGGCTCCAATGTGGACCAAAGAGTTCCAGTGTGGAGGCCATGAGTCTGCTCTCCTGGACTGTGGAAGATCAGACTCAGCTAGAAGCACCTGCTCACCTGGCAAAGCTGTTGGACTCACCTGCTCAGGTAGAAGAGGAGCTGCAGCTTTGATTTGGCTTCATTTCTGTTCGAATGAAACTCACTTTATTCTTTTACTGATGACTCTCTTGTTTCTGTTCAGAGCCTGTCAGGTTGGTGGGAGGAGACAGTCGCTGTGCAGGTACACTGGAGGTGAAACAGGGAGAGTGGAAACCAGTAGAAATATTCTGGAACCTGAAGGAAGCGGCTTCAGTTTGTAGAGATCTGGATTGTGGCTATGCTCTTTCAATGAGAAAGAGGAATGAGCCCTCAGACAGATCTGTATGGTCGATCAGATCTGAGTGTGTTCAGTCTGGCTCTGCACTGAGGGAATGTGCATTGCAACTTCCTTCGGTACTCTCAAGTACCGTCGAGCTCACCTGCGCAGGTAAGTCCATCAGTGACATCATCTATGACGGTAATATTTTCCTTCCTCTGTCACAGTGATAGTCAATGGTTTCCATTGGACTGAACTGTAAACTTCCTAGCGAGGGGCTGCAGTGCAGCCACAGACTATCATTAGCTGATAAGCAGAGTGTGAAGCAGAAAAACATTAAGATCGCTCATACAGAATAAATATGAGCATGATACAAGTCAAATATGTAGTGTTTGGACCACAACCTCACAAAAAAATCTTTGTAAAAGTCGATATGCCTTTCGGTTACGCTACGTTAAAGGTGCAGTGTACAGAATTTATGAGCATTTAATGGTATGGACTTGGCAGAAATGGAATATAATATTCACAAGTACATTTTCATTAGTGTATAATCACCTGTTAAAAAAAATGATTGTGTTTTCGTTACATTAAAATGAGCCCTTTATATCTACATAGAGAGCAGGTCCTCTTCCATGTAGTCCGCCATCTTGTACCGCCATGTTACTACAGTAGCCCAGAATGGACTAACCAAACACTACAACACAAAGTTTTGTGCCCACCATAGGTTCTCCTATACACTTATGTTGTATTCACCAAACGCAGAGTGAATTTTCACCTTGCATTACTTGTGCGAGTTTGACCGCGGGATCATTTGTGTTTATTCATCTCAAACAGCCAATGAGCAACAGCAGGCACTGACTACTCCCCATCTGCACCATGGGAGCCAGCCTGTGTGCCATCATGACAGCTCAGTCCTCTCGCTAACAACAATAATACTGCTACTTATCTGTAAACACTGAGAGATACATGATCAACTCTTCTCTGATCTTATTGCTGTGATAAACTGCATTAATCCGTCACAAGAAAACTCCCCCCAAAAATCTGTCGATTTACTGCACTACAGACCTTAAAGCAGTATGAACCCAAATAAACTTAGATTTTGCTGTGATTTAATTGCAATAAATGGTACTGAAATAACTACATCATGATGCTGATAAGTATGAATTCATGCTTCATCAGGTCTTCTGCAAGATGACAAGCAAATAACTTAAAATGCTTGTTTCTGAATGGAGTTCAATCAGAGCTATTCTTTGTAAACATTAGCTGCTCCATGGACACTCAAATTAACATAATCTAAAGGCATAAATACAGCAGTGACATGATTATACACATAGATATCTACATACTGATTAACTTTAAAATATATAAACTCACTAGCATTTAAGATGTTGACGACAGCAGCTGAAGGGGGTGTGTGACTTCAGTTTTAGCTCCAGCTAAATTAGGTAAAGAGATCTATTACTTGTTATATTTGTTATAGTATATAAAGTGGTCAATAAAATCAGTATTAAATTGTACATTATCTCTCTCTCCAGACGCTGTCAGGCTGGTGAATGGGAATAGTCTGTGTTCAGGCAGACTGGAGTTGAAGACTGAGCAGTCGTGGTCCTCAGTGTGTGAAGCTGACTTTGACCAGCAGGATGCAGAGGTGGTCTGTAGGGAGCTCGGCTGTGGGGCTCCTTCAGTCCTCCAGGGGGCGCTCTATGGAGAAGTGGAGGCTCCGATGTGGACCAAAGAGTTCCAGTGTGGAGGCCATGAGTCTGCTCTCCTGGACTGTGGAAGATCAGACTCAGCTAGAAGCACCTGCTCACCTGGCAAAGCTGTTGGACTCACCTGCTCAGGTAGAAGAGGAGCTGCAGCTTTGATTTGGCTTCATTTCTGTTCGAATGAAACTCACTTTATTCTTTTACTGATGACTCTCTTGTTTCTGTTCAGAGCCTGTCAGGTTGGTGGGAGGAGCCAGTCGCTGTGCAGGTACACTGGAGATGAAACGAGAAGAGTGGAGACCAGTGTTTTACTCTGATTGGACCCTGAAAGAAGCAGCTGCAGCCTGTCGAGATCTGGACTGTGGCTCTGCTGTTTCAACGAGAAGAACATATGAGCCCTTAGACAGACCCGTATGGAATATCGGATCTGACTGTGTTCAGTCTGGATCCACACTGAGGGACTGTGCATCATCAGGGTCCTCTGCCTCCATCGTGGGGCTCACCTGCTTAGGTAAGTCCATCAGTGACATCATCTATGACAGTGATATTTTCCTTCCTCTGTCACAGTGATAGTCGGTGGTTTCCATTGGACTGAACTGTAATCTTATCCAGGATGACGGCATCGTAAAGGGTAGAGAAGTTAGCTTGTTCCTGGAGGCTCATTGCTTCAAACTGAGACAATCTGCAGCTTTAAGCAACCTGCTGTGGTTCACTCACACACCCTGCAGTTCTCCTGAGCAACTCAGTCACATCCACCTTATAAGAAACTATTACATTAGAAATTAAAAGTAATTAATGTTTCAGAGAGCCTGCTATTTGTAGTCTACCTGTTCTGCAGAGGTGGAATCATCCACATCTCCATTTCCTTCATTCAAAGTCTCAGACAGTCCATTTCCTGCAGCACTCTTCTGGCCAGCAACAAGAGGTAACTCCAGTAAAACAGGACAAAAGCTGCTTTATGAACTTCCTTTGGTTGCAAAGGCCCAAACAACAGTCAGAGCATCTGACCACAATCCATCATTGGACCACAATCTCACAAATCTCTCCTTGTTAAAATAAATATGTCTGTAGGTTACGCTACATTGAGGGAGCTTCAAATCAAGACAAGTTAGCTAAAGCTAACACCATGTCAACATTTTTTAATAATTGAATGCCAATATGATCTCAATCCTGTCCACCTTTGATTCAGTTCAGTTCATTTCAGTTTTATCGTGCCAAACCATAACAGAAGTTATCTCAGGGCAGTTTTCACATAGAGCAGGTCTAGACCATACTCTTTAATTTACAGAGATCCAACATTCCCCCATGAGCAGCACTTGGCGACAGCAGTAAGGAAAAACTCCCCTTTAACGGGAAGAAACCTCAAGCAGAACCCGGCTCTAGCTGGGCGCCATCTACCTTGACCAGTTAGGTTGAGAGAGAGAAGGAGGGAGGAGGAGAGAGACACAGAGAAGCATAATAAGAACAATAACAACAATACACCATAACAAATGGAATGGCTGTAAAGTTTTCCAAGTTCGGTGTGAGAGACTAAGAATAAGACTTTCAAATGAGTTATAATTAGGTTTAAGTCTAGAGTTGATTATTAGGCTTCAGTT
Source organism: Thunnus thynnus (assembly GCF_963924715.1). Classification (NCBI taxonomy): domain Eukaryota; kingdom Metazoa; phylum Chordata; class Actinopteri; order Scombriformes; family Scombridae; genus Thunnus; species Thunnus thynnus. The sequence goes on along the minus strand of NC_089536.1, from coordinate 1,329,945 downwards.
GAAAATGGCTGCAACTCCACCTCTTCAGCCGGTGTCTCGAGGAGTGTGAGTGTTACCGCGTTGGTCCAAGTATAAGACGGTTTTTTCCCTGGAAATACATCTGAAAAAAGTGAAGACGTCTTGTATTCAGGGCCTAAACTTTTCAATCAATCAATCAATCAATTTTTATTTATATAGCGCCATATCACAACAAAAGTCATCTCAAGGCACTTTGCACACAGAGCAGGTCAAGACCGTACTGTCTCTGTTATGGGTGTATAAATAGGTAGGTGTCTGTCTGCAATGAGGCGATGAGTAAAGTTTTAGCTCAGTAATCAGCGCAGTCGTCTATGATCTGGGAGACTCCAGTTTGAGACCCGATGTGGGGACCTCCTTCGTAAGGTAGTTTATTCATGAACACTTATTGTAACACTTTAATTTTTTAAAAATGAAAAGTGTAATAAAAACAAAAACAGGATTTTTATGCCTCTTTCCACTTTTATTTGAATACAAATACAAACAATTTTGCTGCCTCAACAAATACAAATACAAATACAAATATTGGGGCCTCTGGACATCCTTTTTTGGCAGGGGCCCAGTGACATCCGTCATTGTCTTTGCATATGTACACATCGACTCAACATTCATAATGGAGCTGCCGATAATCACAGTCGGTTTCTCAGCGGGTGTGTCACTGACTGGGGAGAACCTATTAGAAACGTAAAGAAGTGGTTGGTGGTGAATTGTCGGCTTCTGCTTAGGGCTATGCTTCTTTTGGACAATCACCCAGCCACCCTGGCTTCCCTGCTGCTCAGGAACTACTGGAGCAGTAGGAGCTACGTCAGGTTGGTTCGTGCCAGCTACTGGGAGCTGGCTAAATACAGTAGATAATGATAGATTGTTCATGGTGCAGAGCCACACTTCCAATTCACTGAGCCTCACCTCCAACACTAAACACTCACTCTCCTGACACACCGAGCAGGAGAGTGAGAGAGAGAGAGAAGCCATCACGAATTGCTCAGCTAAGTTAACTGCTAAGCTAACTGCTGAACTAAAGTCACTAACGACTGTGAGATTAGCATGAAAAGTTGCTTCTTTGGTTTGTTCCTGACCAGGCCCCATGGGCCAAGGCCCGGCCACCAGAGACTCCCTGGCCAGACTCCAGGAGGGGACCTCCTGAGATGTATTATATTTCTATTTATAATGAGAGTATTATATTTGTTATAAGACGGTTCATAAAGATCAGTTTTAAATTGTAAATCTTCTCTCTCTCCAGACTCTGTCAGGCTGGTGAATGGGACTAGTCTGTGTTCAGGCAGACTGGAGGTGAAGTCTGAGCAGTCGTGGTCTTCAGTGTGTGAAGCTGACTTTGACCAGCAGGATGCAGAGGTGGTCTGTAGGGAGCTCGGCTGTGGGGATCCTTCAGTCCTCCAGGGGGGGCTCTATGGAGAAGTGGAGGCTCCAATGTGGACCAAAGAGTTCCAGTGTGGAGGCCATGAGTCTGCTCTCCTGGACTGTGGAAGATCAGACTCAGCTAGAAGCACCTGCTCACCTGGCAAAGCTGTTGGACTCACCTGCTCAGGTAGAAGAGGAGCTGCAGCTTTGATTTGGCTTCATTTCTGTTCTAATGAAACTCACTTTATTCTTTTACTGATGACTCTCTTGTTTCTGTTCAGAGCCTGTCAGGTTGGTGGGAGGAGCCAGTCGCTGTGCAGGTACACTGGAGATAAAACAGGGAGAGTGGAATCCAGTGACTGACCATGGATGGACCCTGAAAGAAGCAGCTGTTGTTTGTGGATATTTGGACTGTGGCTCTGCTGTTTCAACTGGAAAAAGAGAGGAGCGCATTTCCAGATCTGTATGGAGGATCAAGCCTGAATGTGTTCGTTCTGGATCTGAACTGAGGAAGTGTTTATCATCAGTTTCCTCTTCCTACATTGTGGATGTCACCTGCTCAGGTAAGTCCATCAGTGACATCATCTATGACAGTAATATCTTCCTTCCTCTGTCACAGTGATAGTTGGTAGTTTTCATTGGACTGAACTGTAAACTTATCCAGGACGACGGCATCCTAAAGATGAAACATTTGATTTAACTGCATGTGAAGATGTTGATTGTTAACAATCAGTTGAATCATTTCAACCAGACAGGAGCTTTAAGGAGACAATCAGCAGACTTTCATTCATTCTTTCAAACCGGCTGTAAACACATGAGTTGTTTTTGTCCAACATCATCAGCATACAGAGGAGATCAGATGAACTTATAATCAACAAGCTGCTTCACACTTCAGTGATTTTAGGAGATTTAACGTCACTAAAGTTTCTGTTTGATGGGAGCTGTTGTTCTCATGATGTCATGTGATCTAATGTGATGACTGAATGTGTCTCGTCAGATCCAACAGTTCTTATCATCAGACTGGTCGTCCTGCCGGTGACTCTGCTGTTGGTCGTCACTGTCGTAACTTAGATCTGTGTTGTCATGTCTCTCCAGGAGAACACTGAGCTGGATTCTTATAACCTCGGTGTTTCCAGAGCTGAAGGAGAGCCGGATGAAGAGGAAGGAGCTCAGGGAGCAGAGTAGGACCTCCAAGGAGTCACAAACCACTGAAGAAGAAAATCATCTTTGGTTTCATCTCTCCTCTCAGTCTCAGCCAGGTTTTTGAAGCCCAGTATGACGTCCATATTGGTCGATTCCACAGCTTCTGATTTACATCCAGCACCAACACTCAGTGCCAAAGTCAATAAATCATTTAAAAATTCATCCAGTTGTTTGATGAGTTTATGTCTTTTTTCTTCACTGCCTTTTATATATTATATACTACTTGTTCAGCTGAAATTTGTTATTGCTTTTTCGAATATATTTGCTTTCCGAGTTAAAAAAAAAACTGAATAAAAGAAAAAGTTATCAAGTGAAATCAAATGATTTATCTTTGTTTTGCTGTTTTTAGGAAAATTCTGCTGAATGTTCACTCATTTATTGTATGCGAGTTAGTTTCATGCTAATAAATCAGTTTCTAATGTACCAATAACACTTTTACACTTTGCTGCTTTCATTTTGAAGGTTAGACCCCAAAAGGAATTAGGATTATCTTGTATATGGTAGTTATGTTGTAATTCAATTAGCCTGCTCATAAAAGGGTTCACCAAATTGTATTCACTGTGTGACATGTTTTAATTTCACATTTTCCCTTCCTTTAAAACAAACTAAAATTCCATTTTATGATGATATGATGTGTTGAACTCTTTGATATCGTCATCAAAAGTGTGAGGAGCTCTTTCAAGGACCTGGAGAGTGACAAGATTCTTCAGTTGACTGTGAGGTTGGTGGACTCGATGAAGTGGCCCACAGAGGAGGCAGAACTAGCCAGTTATGGAGCAGACCATCTCTGTGTCATCACAGACCACTTTGCTGACATACTGGATAGGGTGGGCTGTGACAGGTCATGAAAGGCACCAGGAGGTGATCAAAGTGCTGACCCAGGTCCAACAAAGCAAGGTATGGGCAGAGTTTTTAACAGACCCTGCAAGGCTGCAGAGCTTCCTCAGTCTTCAGATGGTGGTTGAGCTGATCCTCATGCTCCCTCTATCCACTGCTGACTGCGAGCGTGGCTTCAGTGCCACGAAGCACATTAAAATGGATTGGTGGAGTAACCTTTCATTTGAAATGCTGTGGAAACTGCTAAACATTAGCACTGAGGGGCAGTTTCCAATTACAATGCTGAGCGTGTTGTACAAAGATGGCTGTCAGCTGGGCAGCTTAGGTTTTTATCATCTGCTATAGCCTGTACTTACTTTCACTCACTCACTCACGCAGCAGTGAGCTGTGACGGAGCTGCAGGCGTCTCTCTGTTTGCATGTTAACAAAGTGAAGCTCATCACTGTAACCGACACTCTGCTGTTTGTCTTTCAGGTGAGTGTGAGGAGGTGGAGAACATTCTGAGAGAGCCGCTACAGAGCTACTTCTAACACACACATACAGTATACACACACACACACATATATGTACAGCTGGAGAGGATCTGCACACACTACACATACCTGCACACGCCTACACACACCTGCACACACCTACACAAACCTGCACACCTACACACACTACACACACCTGCACACCTACACACCTACACACACCTGCACACCTATACACACTACACAAACCTGCACACCTACACACCTACACACACCTGCACACCTATACACACTACACACACCTGCACACCTACACACCTACACACACCTGCACACCTATACACACTACACACACCTGCACACACACTACACACACCTGCACACACTACGGACACCTGCACACACCTGCACACACTACACACACCTACACACACTACGCACACCTGCACACACCTGCACACACTACACACACCTACACACACTACGCACACCTGCACACACATGCAAAATTGCATGACTCATCCCTCCTCCTTTTCCCCAAAGATGATTTTGTTAACTGTGAGCAACAGGGAAGTCTTCCAACTCTATAATTTGTCTTTCAACTTACTGTCTACACAGGAAGCAAATATCAAATAAAGCAAATATGTGATCAGTTTAATAAAATAACCTCCAGCATGAAGGACTGATGGAGCTGAAAGAACATGAGAGACTTTCTCCTGCAGCATTGGAAGTCGTAGTAGAAAAAAAAGGAAATTGAGTCAGTACTATGGCCACTGTAAATCCTGGATTCTGATTGGTTGGAAGGTGTTAGATCAACTTTTAGTAACCAGACAGTTTAACTGGACACCTATGAACTTTGCTAGAACATCTCAACATGTTGCTGCAGGTGTCAGAGTCAGCAGAGACTCACCTGTTCCTTTTTAAAATGAGACGTTCAAGAAGCAGCGGTGAGCTGTGACGGAGCTGCAGGCGTCTGTCTGTTTGCATGTTAACAAAGTGAAGCTCATCACTGTAACCGACACTCTGCTGTTTGTCTTTCAGATGAGTGTGAGGAGGTGTTTTCACATTCTGAGAGAACTGCTACAGAGCTACTTCTAACACACACATACAGTAAGTGCACACATATACAGTATATATACACACTAGGAGTGTGCCTGAATACAAATACGTTATTCAGCGAAGCACAAATAGTGTTGTTTTTTTTTACGAATATTTGTATCATACAAATATTTTTTTAAATTATTTGTTTTCAGGAAGAAAAAAATTATGTCAAATACCAGCACGCAGGTTGGTTACATCACTATCTCAGTGTCTCTCTTCTGCTCCACTGTTACGTTAATCTGCAGGTTTCAACAAGGGGAGTCACATCCACCTGCTACATGACGCACATTTCCTTGTTTGTGTCAAGAACTAAACAGAATTGACAGTTCACATTGGCCTCATTAACCCTTCTCTCAATGTCCCAAGTGACAGAGCCCACAATGCACGAGAGGGGAAGAATGGGAGTAGGATCTTTACAAGACTTTTCAGAGGGAAACAAACGAGAGAGAGTATCAGATTTTAAGTTCTTGGAGCCAGGGCGACAGGACAGGATGAAATGGAACCGGTTGAAAAAGAGAGCCCACCTTGCCTGCCGAGAGTTGAGCCTCTTTGCCGTCCTCAAGTACTCAAGGTTCTTATGATCCATCCAGATGAGAAAAGGCTGTTCAGCCCCCTCCAACCAGTGCCTCCACTCCTCTAATGCCACCTTAATGGCAAGCAGCTCACGGTTGCCAACATCATAGTTCCTCTCAGAGGCTGACAGCTTGTGGGAAAGAAATACACAGAGGTGTAACTTATTGTCCTTAGCCGACCTCTGAGAGAGAACAGCTCCCACCCCCACATCAGAGGCATCCACCTCCACCACAAACTACAGGTTGGGATCAGGCAACGTGAGGACGGGAGCTGAGGTGAAGCTTCTGGAAGGCGAGCTCAGCCCAGGGGTTCCACTGGAAGATAGACTTGGAAGAGGTCAGTGCATGAAGGGGAGCAGCAACAGAACTAAAATTTCTGATGAACTTTCTGTAGAAATTTGCAAACCCCAGGAATCGTTGAACCTCCTTATGGTTAGTGGGAGTGGGCCAATCAACAACAGCACTAACCTTTATGGGGTCCATCGTGACCTCCCTCTCAGACACTATGAACCCCAGGAAGGACAAGGAGGGAACATGAAACTCACACTTCTCAGCTTTGACAAAGAGTTGGTGGTGGAGGAGGCGCTGGAGGACCTGCTGGATGTGCTGAATATGAGTTTGCTCATCGGGGGAAATGATTAAGATGTCATCCAGGTAAACAAAAACAAACTCATTGAGCATGTCCCGGAGGACGTCATTCACCAGGGCCTGAAAGACAGCTGGGGCATTGGTAAGTCCAAAAGGCATGACAAGGTACTCGTTATGACCACTGGGAGTGTTAAATGCTGCCTTCCATTCATCCCCCTGCCTTATTCTAACTAGGTGATAGGCATTTCTTAAGTCCAGTTTGGTGAAAACCTTAGCACCCTTTAGTTGTTCAAAAACAGTGGAAATTAAAGGGAGGGGGTACCTGTTGTGAATGGTGATCTCATTGAGTCCTCTGTAGTCAATGCAGGGCCGCAGGGTTTTATCCTTTTTATCTACAAAGAAGAATCCGGCGCCAGTGGGAGAGGAGGAAGGCCGAATAATCCCTGCAGCAAGGGATTCTTCAATGTACCTTTTCATGGCCTGGGTTTCAGGAGCTGACAAGGAATACAGCCGACCCTCGGGTGGAGAAGTACCAGGGAGCAGGTCAATGGCGCAGTCATAGGCCCGGCGGGGGCAAGGACGTGGCACGGGCCTTGCTGAAAACCTCCTTAAGGTCATGGTAGCAGACGGGAACCCGGGAAAGGTCGGGAAACTCTGGGTCCAGGCTGGGGGAGGTCTGGGAGATGTTAGGAGGTTGAAGCTCTGACTGGAGAGGTTGAGAGGGTGAGAAACATTTCTTTTTACAAGTTTCCCCCCATGAAATTACCTGGCCAGTTTTCCAGTCTATATGGGGACTGTGCAGTGTGAGCCAGGGGTATCCCAGGATAGTAGGTGCTGAGGAGCTCTAAAGACGTGAAAGCTGATTCTTTCGGTGTGAGAGTCAGGAAAAGACAGGTGCAGTGACTGAGTGCAATGGGTGACCTGCTGCTTTTAACAGACAGAAGGCGATGAAGTGGCCCAGTTGACCACAGTAGATGCAGTGACCCTCTGACACTCATCGCTGGCTCTCCTCTGGAGTCAGGTGGGTACGGCCAAGCTGCATAGGCTCCTCCGTGGTGGGGGGAGATGCTGTGGTAGAGTCAGCAGTGCGTCGCCAGGGAGAAAAGGAAGAACTGCCAGCCTGTTGCCTCCGCTAGAGCGGCGGGGAACTGCAGGGTCTGGTTCTGCCTCTCTCTTTCTCATACAGGCACTTGTCAATCTTTATTGCCAGGGCTATAAGTAAATCCAGCTCTGCAGGTAGGTCCAGAGGGGGTAACTGGTCTTTAATAGTGTCAGAAAGTCCATCAAGAAATACATCAAACAAGGCTGGCTGGTTCCAATCACTCTCTGCTGCTAGAGTGCGAAACTCTATGGCGTAATCAGAGACCCTCTTCTTACCCTGTCGCAATTTAACCAGGGCTCGGGCTGCCTCCCGTCCAGGGGCTGTCTGCTGGAAGATCTGGGTGAAGGTCTTGGAGAACAGCAACAGTGATCTGCAGACAGGTGATTTCCAGCTCCACTCTGCCGTTGCCCAGGCCTCCGCTCTCCCAGTCAGGTAAGAAATAATGTATGCAATTTTCGAGCGGTCAGAGGGAAAGGCGGCAGTCTGAAGCTCAAAATGCAAATCACACTGGGTCAGAAAAGTTCTGCAGTCACCTGAGTCTCCGGAGAAACACTCTGGTCTGGAAAGGTAGAGAGGCAGGGATGGAGTGGCAGGCGCAAGAGAAGCAGCATCAGACCCACATCCCGATGGTGCCGCTGGTGATGATCCGGCAGAGACAGGCGGGTTCTGCATCTTCTGCATTTGGTCAATGAGGTGGTTGATCTGGGTTCCGAAAGCTGCTAGGAGGGACTCCTGACGATTTGTCAGCTCCTTCACTTCACGGCGAAGAAGACTAGTTTGTTCATCTTGACTGTGGATTTTACGGACCTGTGCCTGGAGCACAGAGCGTATTGTATCTGAGTCTGCTGAGTCCATGTTATGGCCAGTTCGTACTGTCAAGAACTGAACAACGGCTTGGACTCAAATACAGACAGATTCAGTTGGCAAGTTCAAAAATCAGTCCTTTAATCACAGCTGGGTTGGTACACAGGTGATCAGTCAGCAAAACAAGATATCCAAATCAGTAGGCTAAAGGCAAGGTCAAAGGCAAAAACAGGTCAGGAAACGATAAGACTCACAAGGAAAAAAGGCTGGAATGCCGTCACACAGGAAACAAGACGAACTGGCACAGAAGGACAGGAACACTGAGATTAAATACTCTGGGTGAGAGGAGACAATGAGACACAGGTGCAACACATCAGGGTACGGCAGGTAATCACACAGGAGGGAGACACACGAGGGCAGGAAGTGAAGGACCTGAAACGAGACAAGAGGTGAGTATCAAAATAAAACAAGAAGTACAAGACAAAGAACACTGGCAGAAACAAAAAGATAACTCAGCCATCCAGCCGGGGCATCACAGTTTGGACATGACTCTCGGAGTTGGGAGTGTTCCCCAGAGATAAAGCCGACCTACTGACACAAGCAAAGTGCTCTCAAGGAATTCTCCATAACCTGTTGTTCCCCTTCTTCTTTCCACAAAGTTAGGTTGTGAAAATAGGCAATAAATGAAAAGTGCAAAGCAAGAATCACCTCTGAAGTTCTTCCCTACATGTTACACACTGTGCTGTCTCTGTGTTATGGGTGTATAAATAGGTAGAGGTCTGTCTGCAATGAGGCGATGAGTAAAGTTTTAGTTCAGTAGTCAGCGCAGTCGTCTGTGATCTGGGAGACTCCAGTTTGAGACCCGGTGTGTGGACCTCCTTCATAAAGTAGTTTATGCATGAACACTTATTGTAACACACACACTAGTTTTCTAAAATTAAAAGCATAATGGAGATAATGTAGTGAGATAACTCACCAGGTTTTAGGGCCACTGTCAGAAAACAAATCTGAGATTTTGAGAATTAATTCACAGCGTTTCTATAAAAAAAAGTCTGAATATTTTAGCAACAAAAGCTGTAATTATCCGAGAGAAAAGTCAAAAAAAGACAATTCACAAAAAGTGATTAAAAAAATCATGAAAAAGTCAATTCTTAGAGAAAAAAGTCGATGCTTATTGGTTTATTGGACTACATGTGTATGTTTGATTACCTGGCAGTAAAGCAAAAGGCTACAGTTATGACTTTATTATGATATTGCAAATTTTTCTCATTAAATTATGACTTAATTCTTGTAATATTACAACTTTTTTTGCAGGTACCAGTTTTATTTGAAACAGCCACTGAAGGCACAACCCTGCCTCCTACAAATTACGTTTATATTCAACTAATTAGTTTTGCTAATTATTTTTTGAAGGGAAATGTAACGGCTGCCTCGGTTATGTTCAGACGTTTCTGTCGCAGATCAAAAAGGTCAGGTGGATGATGGACATACAAAGTTCAGGACTTCAGGTTTACATTTTGAGTGCTGTGTGTGTGGTTGAACTCAGGCTGTAATTTTGGTTAAATGATAATAAAGTAAACTTCAAGTTACTGTTGACTTTGTCAATATTTAACCAGGATGAGCATATTTCCAGATCATAAATAATAAAAGTGAATTAACATTATCAGGGTGATCTCAGCATTGGCAGCGAGACAGCAAACTTATAATAAAATAAATAACTGTTGCATCATGGGAAATGTAGGATCCAGTGTTTTGGGAGTTTGACCCATCGTAGGATGTCTCCACCGCCGCTGCTCCGACGTTCTCTTGTCTTTATGAAACTCTCTTTTGAGACGCTCAACTTCATGGAGGTAAAATACTAAATTGCTAATTTTCACAAGAATTAGAAGGATCATAACTTATAATCCTCAGTGTGAGACAGCAGGTGGAGTCTCTCACCTGAAAACATCTGTTTCATGTTTCAATGCTCCAAAGAAAGAAGTTATTTTATTTTTGCGAGGCACATCCAGGCTGCCGTATCGTCTAAATAATCACTCTGTGAATTCATATTAGACCATCCAGGTTACCATAGATACTTCTTATTTTATTTTATGCAAATTTGATGCTTGACAAAATGTATCCTGATAGGTCAGAGGTCTGATTGATTCTTTTCAGGCTTGATTGAAATCTAAATTTCACTAATGAGCAGCTGGATTTTTTTTAATGTGAATGTTATTTTTAGATCAAAATTTGTGTTAATAAAACTGAGCAAATTTGAGTCAGAATGAAAAACTGGATTTTTTTTTTAACAAATAATTTTATTAACGAGTTGCTGAACACAACCCTAAAACCCTAAAAAAAAAAACCTGTTTGAAATTGCACAACATTAAACGACCTCATGGAGATTTCCAAAAGAGGATTTTAAGCTACATATATTCAGATGTTTTTACTATAAAATATTTCAGTGCAATACTGCACATTAAAATTTCAACATGCAGTATTCTCAAAAAATTTAAAAAGTCTCCGCTCACCTGAATGTGTGACAGGTTTGCTGCAGGAAATGAGGAACTCTCCATATATATTAATTTCATATATATATATATATATATATATATATATATATATATATATATATATGCATATATATGCATTCTGGTTGTTGATTGGTTAGAGAGGACGTCCTCCCTTGGAGCGTCATTTTACGTGTCATGGCCAATCACAGATTAGCATGAAATCTAGCATGAACCCCCCCCCCACCACTTCACACACTGCCCCAAGATGGCGACCGACGAGTGACGTCACGGTAAATACGTCCATATTTTTATACAATCTATGATTTTTTCCAAAGAAGAGATAAAAAATACTTTATAAATAATGCTGAGATTTGGTAATGGTTTAATTCAACCAAATATTCTTTTTTATATTTTGATCTCCCTCTTGCCTCTCATCTCTTAATATAATTAAGAATTCAGTTTCCTTTAACCTTATTTTTTTGGCTCTTGTGGGCTTCCATACAGCTGTTTTGATGAATAAATCCTCTCAAGTTTCTGCTGTTTTAATTAATAAATGTTTATTTTATTGAGAAATTAAAGCCATCAAAGAGTTAAATTAACGATCAGTCGGATAAACAACCCGCTACTTAACTCAGTAATGACGTCACACCTCATCATCACCACCACCACCACCATCATCATCATCATCATCCCTGCCGCTGCCGCGCCCGGGTCGCGCGGTGACGTCAGAGGCGGTGTCCTGCGGGGAGTCTTTTACGAGGCTCCGGTCGGTCGGTGACAGTCTGTGTCTGTCTGCGGATCGTTAACATGTGGAGCGCGAGGACGCTGCGGCAGCTCGTGCTGACTGTCTCCAAGCGGAGTCTTCATCATCATCGTCATCATCATCATCATCATCATGAGCGGTCGGCGGGGATCATCGGAGCACCTTTCTCCAAGGGACAGGTGAGGACAAGCGGAAACGTGAACACCGTGAGCTGCGGTCCGGCTGTAAATCTGCTTCTTGTGTCGTTGCGCAGCGCAGAGGCGGCGTGGAGAGAGGACCGGATCTGATCAGAGCTGCAGGACTGCGGGACAAACTGCAGGCACAAGGTGACCTGAAAACTGTCAATAACAAACTCTGATCATCATTGAAATAAAAACATTCAGTCAATTAATCTTTACTGATTAAAAATGAAATAAGAACAGAGTATCAGTATTCATACAGTGTAAAAATACTCCATTACAAGTAAAAGTACTGCATGGAAAATCCTCCTACAGTAAAAGTACAAAAGTATTATGAGCTTGGTACAGCTGAAGTATTGCAGTAAACCAACCTAGGGGTCGGGCCCCTCCAAAGGGTCAGCAGATAAATCTGAGGGGTCGTGAGATGATTAACGGGAGAGGAAAGAAGAAAAAGTTCTGTTATAGTACTTGAGTAAATGTACTAAGTTACTTTCCACCAGCAGTAATTTGGACAGTTTTAATTTGATGAAATTCACTAAAATCTCACACCGACCGACTGCCAGAATCCAGAGGTGAGAAACTGAGTTTGTTAAATGTTCATCTGAGTCTCCAGCTGTTAAAGTGTAAAGCTGCAGTAAATGATTAAAGGGGTTTTTTTTTTTTGCCCTGAGTTTTGCCTCTCGAGCGACGTACACGCTGCCATCTCCTCGTGCTGGAAGGTGTTTGTGCTTTATTGATTCATCTGAGTTGACATAAACAAGCCTCCATCACTGTGGTGACACCTCACATGTAAACAGCAAATAATACTGTAATGTTATAAGTAAATATAAGCATTTCACTATTTAAAGGGGACATATTCAGCTTGTTAAACATGTTTAAACTAACATTGAACACTTTTTAACGTGATGATTTCTGATTCGAAAACTTAACAAAAAAATACAAGATTTAATTGAAAATATCAGATTTGTATGTTTACAAACTGATGAAACAGTCGATCAACAGAACAGAGCAGCAGGTTGAAATCTTTGACTCAACTTTATTAGTTATTGTCACAGTGACAACAGACAGACTGTTCGACCGGGAGACGATTTAAATCTTCAGAGACTTACAGCGCTGAGCAGGATAAGACCTGTGTGTGTGTGTGTGTATGTGTGTATGTGTGTGTGTGTGTCTGTGTGTGTGTGTGTGTGTGTGTGTGTGTGTGTGTGTGTGTGTGTGTGTGTGATCTGAGTCATGCTGCACACTCAGTTTTATTAATGGAACACTATAGAAGACATTGAAGAGGTGTCTGACCTTCATCCTCCACACACACACACACACACACACAGTAATAGATGTGTGTGTGTGTGTGTGTGTGTGTGTGTGTGTGTGTGTGTGTGTGTGTGTTGATACTGATCTACTAACAAGTATTGTGTGTGTATCAAAGCCTGATATATCTTATTTCTCCGTTGTCGTCCAGAAACTATTAAAAACAGGTCAGTGAGTCTCACCGCTGCACTGGGTCACATGATCCTTCATCATGAAGAGTTTGGTTGTTTGTTTAGAAACGGATCCAAACACTAATTAAAGCAGCGAGCAGCGTCGGTCGGGACCTCGCGCTCTGGCCCGTCAGGATCAGATCATTTTGCTTTTTAAAAATGAGGGATATTTCTTACAAGTGTGGTGTGCTTTTATTTTGAAAGTTTGATTGACAGGATGAGAGTTTTCTGCAGGGTGAGACATGTCTGTCTCGCTCACACCTGTGTCATCAAAATCATGCAAGTTTTGGGCCCATTCACTTGAATTTCAATTAGTCATAAGTCACCTATTAAAGTTTGAAGCTGATATCATTAACACCCTCGGAGGAGATAAAATTGGGGCAAAGTCTTATTTTGAAAGACTAATTGCAGACTTCCTGTTGGATTTAGGTCAGGGGTGTCAGTGTATGATTTATAGGTCTTGTTGAGACGAATAATTGAGTTTTGGTTTCTCTACAACATTCCTACGGGCCGTGGCTGCCATTTTAGTGACATAGGTGGCGCTAGAGAGCAGATTTTAGCACTTTAGGGGTTAATTTTTACATTTTATCAAACATTTCACCAGACCTGATATGTGTGCCAAATTTGGTGAGTTTTTGAGCCCGTTTAGGAGGTCAAATTTAGGATTTAAGTGGCGTAATAATAAAGAAAGAAACAAAGAAACAAACAAACACACAAAATAACAGCATCATGTTTTCAGTCTCTGGAGAGTAGTTCAGTGTAAGACAGACGCCACTGAGCATGTGCAGGAATGTGGTTCTGTTTACAGCTTCATATCACAACCTCTTGTGTTTTTTATTTTCAGTTTGCACATAAAAGAACCTGAGTGGAAATACTGGCCTTGGAGGAATAGTTTCAGATGTTACAGTGAAGCTGCTGAGTCTTATTATGGACACTTGATAACATCTGAAACAATCTATCGTATTGTGCCGAGTGAGACCAGGAGACGTCTGCTCTGATGTGTTCCTGGTGTCACTTCAGAGGACAGTGTGCTACACAGTAACAGACATTTCATAAGTGACTCATTTCACCATGAACCTGTTTACTTTGCATTGCAAAATGTACAGATTTCCACACAGAGCAGCAGCTGCAGCGGCATCAGACAGAAAACCAAACAGAGCGAACGATCCTCTGACTGTTGATGTTCACACAGAGAGCATCATGGGAAAATTAACCTGTAACAAAGGTTATATTTCCTCAACTCTCCCGTTGGCTGGAAATAAAGAAACGAAGGATCTGCTGAGTGACAGACAGCTTTTTAAATTATTTTTCATTTCTGTGTGTGTGTGTCTCTGCAGGCTGTGCAGTGAAGGATTATGGGAACCTGACGTTCGAGGAGGTGGCCTCCGACGAGCCGGTCGGGCGGGTGAAGGGCGTGCGGGCGGTGGGCAGCGCCAACCAGAGGCTGTCAGCGGCGGTGCAGGGTGTGAAGAAGGACGGACACACCTCAGTGATGCTGGGAGGAGATCACAGGTGAGTCCCCTTCAACACATCCTTTACTGCAGTAAAAGTACATAAGTATTATGAGCTTGATGTAGTTAAAGTATTGCAGTAAAAGTACAGAAGTATTATGAGCTTGATGTAGTTAAAGTATTGCAGTAAAAGTACAGAAGTATTATGAGCTTGATGTAGTTAAAGTATTGCAGTAAAAGTACATAAGTATTATGAGCTTGATGTAGTTAAAATATTGCAGTAAAAGTACATAAGTATTATGAGCTTGATGTAGTTAAAGTATTGCAGTAAAAGTAGTGGTTTGGTCCCTCTGACTGATATATTATTATATATGACATCATTAGATTATTAATAGTGAAGCATCAGTGTTAGAGCAGCATGTTACTGTTGTAGCTGCTGGAGGTGGAGCTAGTTTACACTACTTTATATACAGTTAGCTAGTTTAGTCCAGTGGTTCCCAACCTAGGGGTCGGGCCCCTCCAAAGGGTCAGCAGATAAATCTGAGGGGTGGTGAGATGATTAATGGGAGAGGAAAGAAGAAAAAACAAAGTTCTGATACACAAATCTGTTTTCAGTTTTTGGACTTTTTCTCTAATCTTTGATTTTTGCTGAAATATTGGATCATTTGAACATTTATTGAAATGAAAGCATGTGAGAAGTTTAGAGGGAAAAATCACTATTTGGTGGAGCTGTTAACAACTCATAGACATGTGAAATGTGACCCCGACTACACACTGCTTTTTGTAAGACGTCAAAAGCCAAAAAGGTTGGAAACCACTGGTTTCATCTTTAACAATGTGTTGTATTTTAAAAGCTTGTTATATTATCCATTGTGTCAAATCTTCATCTGAAAAGTAACTAAAGCTGTCAAATAAATGTAGTGGAGTAGAAAGTACAATATTTCCCTCTGAAATGTAGAAAGTAGCATCACATGGAAATCCTCAAGTAAAGTACAAGTACCTCAAACCTGTACTTAAATACTTGAGTAAATGTACTTCGTTACTTTCCACCACTGAAGATTTTGACTTTTACTTCATAAAAAGTCTCAGTACTTCTTCTTTCGACTGCTCAGACGTCTCGATCTCTGTTTTTCTTCTTCAGTCTGGCGATCGGCTCGATTCACGGTCACTCGGCGGCGGTCGGTGAACTGAGCGTCGTTTGGGTCGACGCCCACGCCGACATCAACACGCCGTTGACGTCAACCACCGGGAACATCCACGGACAGCCGATGTCTTTCTTGCTCCATGAGCTGCACTCCAAGGTCGGTTCAGTCAGTTAGCAGTTTATCAGGGACGCCTGCTGTGTGACCACGTTTACAGAAACTGTTCAGATTCACACCTGATTTCTTTATTTTTTAAAGCTTTAACAGACTGAAATACAAAAACTCAGACATCACAGCATGAAAACAAAGAAATAAACACAATAATACATCATTAATGTATTTTTTGTCAAAAAAAGATACAATAAATTAATTAATAAGATACTTTTTGTGCTTCAAAAACATTTAACCTTTTTACTGTCAATTAATTTCAATGTATCTTAATGATGAGATAATTCAAATGTAAAACCTTTAAGTTTGAGGTAGATTTGGAAAATTAGGATTTATTTATATATGAAATTAGGTGAACAGCGTAACTTAATGAATCTTATTACTTATATTACAGGAATTACAATCAAAATAAGTAATGTCTATATTTCTAGATGTGTTACCTATTAATTACCTGATTTAATTGGCTACACAGCGCAGTCATGTGACGTATGGTTTAATGGGATGTACCATCTGTGTGAAGGTCGGGGGTTTACTAGTATAAGTACAAATGATTG
Organism: Thunnus thynnus; assembly: GCF_963924715.1. NCBI lineage: Eukaryota > Metazoa > Chordata > Actinopteri > Scombriformes > Scombridae > Thunnus > Thunnus thynnus. Next base: position 1,313,664 of record NC_089536.1, on the reverse strand, counting down.
ACCTTTAATCACTGAATGAAAGTTGCTTTTTGTGGATTTTACCACAAATTATACCAGAAATTATATATTTGGCAACAAGATACCAGAAATATATATACAAATATGTTTTGATAATATATTTTGATAATCGACGCCCTGCAGTATGTTGGTTGAAAGTTTAGATTTTGATAGAATGTGAGAAAATGTTTCATCGCCAAACGTCAGCACTGAAAGCAAACTGTATCCCGTTTCTGTCTGTGTCCTTAAAACGCTGCCAGATTCCCGTCCTGCCAAACTTCTCGTGGATCAAACCGTGCGTGTCGGCCAGAGATCTCGTCTACATCGGTCTGAGAGACGTGGACCCGGAGGAGCAGTACGTATCTGAGTTTATCTGAAGAAGATCCACACTTCAGACCTGGTTCATCAGGTTTTTAAAAAGGATTTGTAAAACAGCAGACAATAGAAATAATATCATATAAAGGCCAGAGAGCAGATGATGCAAATGAGCTTCAGTATCAGATCTTCCAGAAAGACACAGAATCATTTTTTAGGAATTTTAATTTCAAATATGGATATTTGGCTCAATTTCTTCAAGTTAAACACAACAAAATAACTTAATGATTGTTTGGTACAAACAGTATTTGGTTTATTTTATTTTCACAGCTACATCCTGAAGCTTCTGGGTGTGAAGGTGTTTTCCATGTCAGAGGTGGATCGGCTCGGTGTGGCCCGAGTCATGGAGGAGACATGTGACTACCTGTCTGCCAAGTAAGCTCCATCTCCAGATCTCCGGCGTCACTGTTCTGTCCTCAGTACTTTACATTTATTATGTTTATGACAGCCGTCTCACAACACCAGCTGCAGATGTTTGAGGTTGTCCGACAACGACAGTGTCAGATCATTAATCTACTTCTGGACAAAGGAAGCTAAACATCGACTTTAATGGATGATGTGTTTCGGGTCAGTTTCTACAGAAATGAACAGAAACCAGCAGCTGGATGGACGGAAGGAAAGCGATCTAAAAACTGATGAATGATTCATGTTTTGTAGCATAAATATGCAAAACCATCGGTATGATTTGAGGTGAAAAGTTCAGGAAACAATCATTGACAAAACAGTATCAGAAGGTCCATTTAGCAGCTGTTCTGGAGCTTTCGATCGTATCACAATCTTCATCAGCAGATCAGTTTTTCCAGTTGTCAGTGAGATGAGGTGAAAATTTTGTGAACAAAAGCTCCACAACAGCTACTAAATGGCTCTTGTGTTGAGATTGTTTGGTTATATATTACATTATATGGAAACATTATTAACTGTTACCATGTCAATTATCGTTTTTTGCTGATGACACACAATCGTACATCTCTGTCTCGCCAAATGACCCCAATGCACTGCAAACTCTCCTGTCTCACTGACGTTAATATTTGGATGAGTAAAAACTTTTTAAAACTAAATGAGGAAAAAACTGAGATGCTTTTAATAGGAACTAAAACACCAAGAGAAAAAAAAACTGCACTCAATGCAAACAGATTCAATTTTAATTCTCATTTTAACAAGGTCATTAAAACATCAGAATGGATTTTAAAGTTCTTTTACTGGTTTATAAAGCTTTAAAGGGGACTTATGATGCTTTTCCTTATTTTCAGTCATACATATATATGTTTCAATGTCAGATATTGATGTTAAAAGTGGCCCATGTGTCATTAGATAGATAGATGTAGCAGTAATCCCCGTGAGTCGACGTTGGATGGCAACGGATTTCTTTATATGGTCGTCTGCTCCACACACAGCGCACCAGTTTACTGCTCCACTCCGCTAACATTATGCTGTTTTTCCACACTGAACCATTACTCTGTTGGAGGTCTGCAGCTCTTCATCAAACATCATCATCCCTGTGACTGTTTCTGCTTGTGATATTCCTCTCTACATTATTTCAACCATTTTTTTTTGCACCGCTTACGAAGCTCTGCTAGTTCAGTGAGGAACACGTTTCACTTCCTGTAAATTCTTCACAATTAAAAGTCCCATCCCATTGTTTAGTCATTTAAAAGCTTTTAATATGAAGCAGTAAAGCAGGAAATGTTGGGTTTGCATTGGCGGTAACTTAACACGACCCTGATACAGCCGCCCCTCAGCAGGCTTCCTGAAGCTGACCAATCAGAACAGAGTGGGCTCATCAGGAGGCGGGGCCTTAAAGAGACAGGAACTAAGTCTGCCTGTTAGAGACGGAGGCTGAACTGAGGGGCTGCATAAATACAGTTTTTAACTGTGAATCATGCAAAGCTACTCTAGTGGAGTCCCAGAATAAAAATACAGAGCTGGAAATCAACCTAATAGGTTCCCTTTAAATATCCTCGCTCCTCCCTACATCAGAGATATTCCGTCATTTGATGTTCCAGCGAGATCACTGAGGTTCTTTTAAATGTTCCTTATGTATGTATATTTTATGTCCCATAAAAGTAGTGATGAGGCTGCCTGTGGAACAAACACACTACCTCTGATATTAGAGGGGCTTTCTGAGCTTTTAAAGGGAAATTAAAGACCTGTCTATTTAATCTGGCTTTCAATTTTAGCTTTAGTTTTTAAGTTTTAATCATTTTATCTGACTTTTATTTATCTATTTTCAACATTTTAATGTTTTGTTTAAATCAAAATTTGATTTATTGTTGTCAATGTTTGTTTTTATTGTTTGTCTGTTATGCTTTAATCCTGTTTGTATGAAGGTGTATAAATGAAGTTATCGTGTCAGATATCGGCAATGATGATAAATGTGTTTTAACAGAGTGAAGAAACCGATTCACCTGAGCTACGACATCGATGCTATCGACCCCTCTGTTACCCCGGCGACCGGGACACCTGTAGTCGGAGGGCTCACCTACAGAGAGGGCGTGTACATCACTGAACACCTGTGCCAGACAGGTACGACACAAAAGATCTGTGTCAGATGATCAGGTGATGATTATCTGGTGAATCGTAGCGCTACGATGAAAACAGAGAAACAAAAACCAGACATTTCATCAATTCAGACCTTCCGTCATGTTTTGAAGATTTATTAAAACGATGATGAAGTTTCAGCCGCAGTGCTGACAGCTGTTATTGCAAAGTGAGTTTGAGTTAAATGTGTTTTTAGCAACAGCATTATGCTTACCAGCCCGTGTGTTTTTCCTCATTCCTGACGCGTTCATTTTAATCTCTGTAATTGTTTCTTGCTGAAATGCACCTTGGGAGTTGTAGTTAACAAGGAGAGTTTAATGTTGATCCAAACTGTAGCAGAGAGACTTTTACTGCAGGAACCAGCAGCACCTGAAAACGTTCCTCACTCTTCACAACTCCATTCATGTTTCACACAGACGGCGTTCGTGACTCTCAGGCCCTGTTTACACCAGGCATTAACATCCGTCTCCACACGCGTCCTGAGTGACCACTGGGAGGTGGATTACATTTTTAATTCACATGAAAAACAAAATGATTAGTTCATCCTGTTATCAGACAAGTTGAACATCTTTGGACGGAGGGTCGTGTGTTTAGTCTGCCGGGAAATAGAGGACGTTGGTTGAGTAGGCGTCATTCAATGTGTCCCAGGATGCATTGCGTTTACACGGCTAAATGAATGTGGCCACATGCGGCCCAGACCACCTCTGAATGTGGTCTGTGTGATCGGATCTCAACCCGTCCTCAACGCGTCTTGGGTGCGTTTACGCCTGTATTTAGAGAGACGGATGTTAGTACCAGGTGTGAACAGGACCTCAGTTCTCTCTGCTACAGTTTGGATCAACATGAAACTCTCCTGCTTAAATCATCTGTGTTAGAAAAAATGTGCTTCTTTTTTATGTCCACAAGCCTGTGGACATAAAAACATCAGGACTCCCAAAACCCAGAAACATCCAATCACAGAGTGACATGCACCACATGTGCAGCATGGTTCAGTTCTGTGTCACTTTTCAGTGAATTCAGCGACTATGGCGCCACGTTTTGTTCACAACGTCAGCAATGAAGCGTTTTGAATTCATCACTCAACTTCTTTTTCATACCGACAGCAGCCGAGGCTCATGGGTATTGTAGTATTCTTCCACCAAAATCTGGGGACGAAACGTGATTTCTCAGAAGCAAAGTGTAAATAATGTAAACTGGTGTCAGAATATAAACCAGTAGATTCGTCACATCATCCTACAGAATGAGGAAAAACACTTTGACCACAAACTGCAGATTTGACAACATTTCTCTCTCGATTGTCAACTTAAGTGTGTGTAAAGTGATCTAACCGTTACTGCTGTCCTGCAGGTCTTCTGTCGGCGGTGGACCTGGTGGAGGTGAACCCTCTGAGGGGTCAGAACGAGGAGGAGGTCCAGTCCACGGTGAAGACGGCCGTCGACCTGTTACTCAGTTGTTTCGGACGCCTCCGCGAGGGAAACCACCCGGCCGACTACCGCATGCCTGAGCCGTGACGGGCCCCGACGCCGGCCTCTCTGACTGCACTGACGGACACCTGAACGCCTCTCTGATCCCCAACAGGTGCTTAACGGACGATCGGATTATAACATGATTACGATCACCAGTTTGAATTATTTCAACTTTGTTTCTGAGAAATCACATTTTGTTTACTAAAAATACTACAATACCCATGAGCCTCAGGTCAGAAACTTCCAAATTTGAACTTTAATACTCAGAAATCCCGTCAGGTGAGGTCAGTGAACTGCACACGCTTGTTTACCAAACTGTCTGTGACGCTTGAAACCAAAGAAACAAAAGACTGAATGTCTGCTGCTGCTCGGGACTCAGTCTGAAGTTTAATTCTAAAGAAAAACAGCAGAAATTATTTTTAACGCTTCACTCGCTCCTCGGTGACTTCCTGTCTGGGTGCGTTTGATTCGTGGCTATTTGTGGAAAACAAGAACTGCAAATCAAACGCACTCAGCTAGAGTTCGACAGACGGGTGGGAAAAGTATATTTAGCATTTGGAAGATACATAAATGCATGACTGAAGTGTTTCAATACAAGATAAATACATCACATCACAAGGTCCATTTAGTCACTTTACTGGAGCTTTTGATCGTTTTTCCAGATTAAACCATTAAATCATTAAATTGTAGATGATCAGATTTCCTTTTAAAATCAATTTTAAAATCAAAAAGAGAAATGTACCTCGTGTTGAGGTTGTGGAGTTTTTCCTACATCAAATGAAAAGTGTTTTATAATTAAACTAACAGCCTGCTGACGTCAGTCCCGCATGTCAAATGTCATTTATAAACTTCACTGTTTGACACAATGAAATAAAGACAAAGCAGAACATTTCCTCGTGTTTACTGTGACGATTATTTAATAGTTTCCTGTGTGTGGAGTTAGTCGCGTCCTCAGTGAAACTGCTTTAAAAAGATCAGTTTGACATTTGAAGATCGATACAACTCTCATGTTTTTACGGTGAAGGTAAAACTGGTTAGCTTAGCTTAGCATAAAGACTGGAAACAGGTGGAAACAGCTAGCCTGGCTCTGTGCAAATATTAACACGTTACATCTTGTTTAATCTGAACGAACTGAAGCGTAAAAGCAACGGATCGTTAATGTTTATGTTCTCATCACCAGTTTGAGTTATTTCAGCTTTTGTCTCTGAGAAATCTAAAAAAATATCCTTAAATGGCTCAACTGATTATAAATCCACTAATAAATTAAAGCTTTGAGGACGAAAGTCGGCCTGCGTCAAGATTCAGACAGAAATTTAGGACTAAAGCTTCACAGTGTGACAAAAGATAGATGAAATAAAAACAGATCATTAGATTGATACACATTATAAATCTGTGATCAGCATCATTTTATTTTAAACTAAATATTCAAAACAAGAGTTACGCAGGCTGCCCGGTCGCTGGTCCAACAGTAAAGCTTCAGCACCATCAGCTGGTAACACGGGGATCAACCTCGAAACATGTTTCCATGGTTACGTATCAAATGACTTTATACCTTAGTGAGCATCTGTGGAGTTTAACAGCTGATTAAGTTTCTCTGTTGTTGTTACAGAAAAACTCACAAACTCTGAATCATCCGACGTCTGGTTCAACGTCATCGATCGTTCTAAATACTGTTCATGACTCGCAAACAAACTACACAAAGCAACACCAGCCATTAAAAACAGGAATGAAACTAAATGACAGTTTCTTCCATCACGACAGAGCAGTGAGACCTGGATCAACAACACCAAACTGTTGACATCAGAGCTTTCTGTCGCAGCAGCGTTTAATTCTTTATTTACTCTGATTAGAATCACATTTCACATCGTCAAACGTCTTTAAAACGTTGTTACATTTATTGTTACGGCTCACACATTTCTTTGCAATAAAACAAATGTTACAAGCAGCAAACTGCAGCAGCAGCTCAGAGGACGAACCAGCAGTTACACCACGAACGGATCGTTACTTTACTTTAACAGCTTCGGTTTTAGATGTTGAGAAGCAGGTTCGGTGACGTCATTTCTATATTTGACTGTTTTCTTTACTGTTTTTACATCTGATTGGTTACTTTTAAGGCTTTTCTCGCTGCTGTTTCTTGATCCTGTAAACGCCGACGCGAGGAGACGCATAAAACTGATGTCAGATGATCCATTTATCCTCATTCAGATAAAAACATAAACACACAATTACAGACTGTCTGTAATAACTTAAAGCTTCTTCATTTTTGTTCATTCCTGGTTTCTTATTCATTGATTTTGTCTTATTAGTTCAGTCTTTTTTGTATTTGATGCATATGTGACACGTTCTCCTCGTCAGGTTCATAAAGCTCACACGGATCTGTTTTATCTTTAATCTTTTCACTCCCATAATTAACCATAAACGTACGAAGACGACCTCAATCAGCTGTTTTCAACCTGCTGCCTGCTCGGAGGGAAGAAATGCAGAGTCACTGTTTGTGTTACAGCAGATCAGCTGTCATCACACACACACACACACACACACACACACACACACACACACACACACACACACACACACACACACACGCAGCTCTGCAGCTATTTATAGCATCCATATAAATAATAAATCACATGGAGCTGAAAACCGTCAGCAGCAGGAAACGCAGCTTGAGTCACAGTGAAGAATAAAATAAAAATGTATCCCCAGAAATATAAAATAATACTTCCCGTGTGATTTAAAAGAGCGATGAAGCAATGAATCAATATAAATGTTCCTTTGATTATTATCTTACAAATCAATGTGTCGACACATCAGAGCTGCTGGTTCACAACTTCATGTTTGTTTGTTGTTGTTGTTTGCTTGTTTGTGGATGAATTATATTGATCACAGGATTTGTATTATTATATATTTATATTCTGTCTCATCATATCTGCTCCCTGGTTTGATAAATCAGTGAACACATTTTTATTGAAGAGCTTTCAGTGATTAAATGTCATCGCAGCAGTAATTATGATGAGCGACACGTTTTCACACTGATCACGAGTGAATCAGTCGGAGGGATTCATCGAAGCTGATTTAAAGATATCTGCTCTCGTGCTTCTCGTTCACGTTTCACCGGATCGCTGCTGGACTGTTTGAATAAAGGAAACATGAGGAGGTGAACATGATGCACCTCCTTTAAATGTCAGTTTGTTTATCTGCTCGTCCCTGCATGGAGGGAATGACCTCCAGGCTGAAATAGCCTGAACACACACACACACACACAGACGGAGTGTATTGGTGGATTGGAGGGGTGTGAGCAGTCAGACTGGGAGGGGGAGGGGGGGGGGGGGGGGGGGGGGGGGGCAGTAGTTGGAGTGTGACCTCTGATCTGAGGTCAGGTGACACAACAAGCAGTGTAACATTAAAACCATCACGCTGGTCCAGCTGGTGCTGTGCGGAGCAGCAACAACAAAAACAACAACAACAACAACAACACCAGTGACTAATAATCCATCATCAATACATTTATAGATCAAGCAGCTTCTTAAACTGGGAGATTTGGCTGCTGTGTTTCTCAGGTGGTTTCGTTTGACGTGTTTGATGTTAAACAGAATGAAACAGTAAACTGAATGTTTCAACATCTGCTGATATAAGATGATAAAGATGTTTCACACACAGAGCCATTAATAATAATATGATCTCACAGCTGAAGGTTAATATCTCTGATGATTATTGTCAATATCGATTCATCTTCTGATCACTTTTTTATTCACAGAAAAATCATTTTGGTTTATAAAAAAAATGTAAAAACTGTTAAAAACGTCCGACTCAAAACCCAAAGATCAAAGAATTCACTTCTTTATGAGTCATCGTCTGATTTCTGCAGCTCTACATACAAATGGCTTCGTTTGTTTATTTGTTTATTTAAAAGGGACAAAGTGCAGCTTCATTCACATCACAGCAAACAAACAGTTCAGAGTAAAACAAACAACATTTATACTTTCACTTCATACATTCAGCTCCTGCGTTCAGCGTCTTTTAGGATTTTATTCTTTAGTTTTTTTTATGTTTCTTTGTTTTTTCACATCTCGGGACCATGTTGGAAATAAGTGTTTTGCACTTTTACATGTTTTCCCTCCTGGATTTTGTTTTGTAATCCATAAATAAAAAAATCACATTTTATCAAAGAATTCAGTGTAAAAACATCCGAGCAGCTGATGCTGCTCAGACTCATGAACGTCTGAACCAAACTTTGTTCCGATCCGTCAAACAGAAGCTGAGATTTATGGTAACAGTAGTGAAGGTTTTGACCTGCTGGTGGCGCTAGAGGAGGAAAGTCAGTAGGATTCATCTTCATCAACGTCTGCACAAAGTTTCACAGCAACCGATCACATAGTTGTTGAAATATTTCAGTGTGGACCGAAGCGTCGACTGATACAGTGTAAAAGAGCAGCTGCTACAAGAAACGTTAAGAGGCGGCTTTATGTTGACGCTGCAGCAGTCGTCATGGTAACAATCCCAAAATATATTGAGAGTGTGACAGAACGGAGTGTTTGAAACCACCGACAGACTTCAACACGTCAGATCAGCTGATACATCGACGGATACGTGTGCGTTTAAATAATTATGTTGTGACATTAATATGTAAATATTTGAAAGTATCTGCGTCAGAGTTGTGCTACAGATCTAAAGACTCACACACACACACACACACACACACACACACACACATGTGCTGACTCAGAAGCCTGCGGGGAGGCTGACGGCTGGAGAAGAAAGGGAGGAAGACGTCTGGGGGATGAAGGAGGAGGAAGAGGAGGTCAGTCAGACTCCTGGAGGCCGCAGCGTCTCCTGAACTCCTGCCCTCGTTCATGGAGCCACTTATTAGATACTGCAGAGACACACAGGAGTTCATTATCAACATCATCTTAGTTCAGGGTTAGTGAGTTAGAGACTCTTTGCACACCAAGTCCGTGTTTTTCGTCCGAAATTGTCGCACGTTAAAAAACAAACACGTCGATCACGTTTACTCACTGATGCCGAAAGTTTCGTCCGTCGTTAAAGTTCTCGCAGCAGATTCTAGCCTGTACAGAGCAGTTTGACCACTCAGATCCACCGTACATGCAAACAACAGCCTGATACCATCAGCTGTTATACACACTGATCACCTGTGATCAGCCTCAAAACGCTGCAACATACAGACCAGATGATGATCAATAGTTGTGATCAGTGTGTATAACAGCTGATGGTATCAGGCTGTTGTTTGCGTGTACGATGGATCCGAGTGGTCAAACTGCTGTGTACAGGCTCGAACCTGCTGTGAGAACTTTAACGACGGACGAAACTTCCAGAGTCGGTGTGTGAACGTGATCGACGTGTTTGTTTTTTAACGTGCGACGATTTCGGCCGAAAAAATCTGACTTGTTGTGCAAAGAGCTTGAGTCAGTTAATGAATGAGTTATTTATTATTATATATATTTATTTAGTTTGAGTTACTGAAATATCTAGTTAGTGATAGTTATTAGTTAGTTAATGAGTTAGTCAGTCTGTGGACAGTCTCTCAGACAAATGAATCAGACATTAAACTCCACCAACAATCAGAACTGGTGATTTGATTCCTGCTTTAATGGATCCAGTGCAGCGTTGGGAATCAGCGGGGGGGCAAAAACGCCCCTAAAAACCGCGATCGACGGGCAGAATTTTTTTTTTTATCTTTACTAGTTTGGGTCGATATCCTGATTCTACATGACGCCGTCATTTTATTTCCATCCAGTTCATTTGATGTCCTACAACTGATCTGGTCTGAGTGTCTGTGTTTCTGGACTCACCCCACTTGTTGCCGACTAGAACGGGACAGGCGGCGTGTCGGGTCCGGTAGTCTCCGTCTCCGCTGGGGAACAGGTTGTACCAGAACACCGCCGTCCCCTGGTGACGCACAGACACACAACACTGAAACTACAGTCTGTTCACAACAACGTCACAAAGCTTTCACTCGACACGACAGATCAAATAACAAATAATAAATAAAACTTTTATTTGTTTTATACTAATTAATTAATATACTTATACATATATATATATATATATATATATATATATATATATATATATATATAATATCAAAAAAGAAAAAGAACTTGTTATATTTATTTATATGATTATTTTTATTTGTTTTTTATGCGTTGTTAGGGTTAGATATGAATAATATTAATTAAACATATTTTAAATTAAGTTAAATTAGTGAAAAATGAGTTTGTTCTATTTATTTATGTGATTATTTTGCATCTTTTTAATAAATGAACTATTGTTTATCTTCTTAAATACTTTTACATTTTATTCATATCAAGCAAATATAAAAACATTACACATGTTTCAATAAGAAGTTAACAAACATTAATAAACAGAACAGCTGATTTTTATAACTTTAGTAGAAAGTTTATGACAACACTGATTTGACTGAATTTAATATTTTCGTTTTATTTACAACTGATCTTTACAAATGAGAGAAAACAAACAAACAAAAAACTATAAATAAATAATAAATAGAAAGAAAATTCATAAAGAAAGAAAAGTTGAGTAAATAATAAATAAGATTTTATGGATTTATAATGACAAAAGTTTCATTATGAACAAAAACAAACATCAATTTGTTTCATTTTGTTCATTTCATGATGTAAGACGTGATGATGACTGTTTCTGTCTGTCAGCGGCTGCCTGGACCACACCAGTGGTCCACAGCTGCTGGTTGGACTGGTTTTCTGTGCTGATAGTAGTTTGTATGTAAACCAGTTAAACAGGATTATTATGATATCATTATTATTATTATTATTATTATGATGATATTATTTGAGGGTGACCAGACGTTTGTCGGGTATTTTAGTGCTGTTGAACGAGACTCTTTTACTGCATTTGACTGTTTTAAACTAAACCACAGGAAGGATCAGTCTATCACCTGCAAGCAAAAACATTCCTCCGAGTTTGATCACGTGATCTTACGTGATCAATACCACCATGTGTATTAATTCCATACAAACAATAAACAGACGACTTTTTTAAAATAGGTGAACTGTACCTTTTTGGGCCAGACAGACGCTCCTATATCAGTGAAGACTGTGGCGCCGCCTGCCTGCACGTCGCTCATCTGCAGCATGAAGGACACAGTTTAACCCTCCTGAGTCCAGCTGAGTGATTAATTACATAATAACATAAATTACTGCTGATTACTGACGTAAAGCAGCCAGGTGGCGATTCTGTTTCCTGTCCCCAACTCTTCAAACGCGTCCGGTTCGTCTTTCTGCAACAGCAACAACAACAACAACAACAACAACAGAGTGAAGGTTACAATAAACAGGAAGTGCTTTAGGTTGAACATGCTGATGAGGCGGGAAAATAAAAACAAAACCTATGTCAGTGATTTCCATCATGTGGCCAAAAGTATGTGGACAGTGTTCGGTCTGAGTTCAGAGTTTGTGACGTTTACATATAAATGAACGTCTGTTACTTTCACTTTCTAATGATAACGAGTTCACACACTAATTGTAATAGTGAGAGGAGTCATTTCTACGGTGGCCCTGAAGTGCACATCACAACGACAAATAACAAAACACAAACACAAAGCTGCTTTTGCTGTTGTGCACTTCAGGGCCACCGTACATCTCACAGTGATTGTGACGCTCAGAACTATTAATCCAGCAGCAGCGACGAGGATCGACTCTCACACGTCCTCATAGAACTGGAGTCACGTCCAGGTTAAGTTCCACACTGAAGGTTTAAATGTTATATTAAATATCATGTTGCTGTCAATCAATAAATATAAAGCCACAGTAAAACTGTTTCATCTTATAGTTAAATTAGTGTTTTTTTTTCTATTATAAAATGCTTGTTAATTAAAAGTTCCTTGATTCTGTTCACGTTTGTAATAATAATCACGTTTATTATGTTTAAAACTATGTGAGTTAATAAAGCAGAGATACAAACAACCTGCTGCTGCTAAAGTTTCTCTAACTGATGCGTTTATTTACCCGTCCGAAATCAAAGTGTGGTTCGTACTGTCCTCCGACGCCATAGTTAGCCACCTGCACACACAGACACACACACACAGTTCATTACATACAAACAAACACACAATAACCAGTTAACATTCACGTTGACACTCGCAGATTCTTTAGAAAATGATTCAATGTGAAATCATCATGTAACAACTTTGTTTCTTCTTCTCTACTCAAGTTTTTGTTAAAATCTAAATGTTCATAAAGTCTCAGTTTCATCGTTTCATAAACGAGGAAACCGAAGCGTCTCAGACGGGGACATGAGGTTTAACACCTGCAGGTCTTCGGCGGTGGCGACGTCCAGGCCGGTGATGTCCTCGATCCTCTGGTTGATCTGATCCACCACTGGATGTTCATACGCTCCGAGCCAGGCGCTGAGAGGAAGAGGAAGAGGAAGAGGAAGAGGAGACGGTTTCACTGAGTGTCTGAACATCTACAAAACACATTAACGCTGGAGAGTCGAGTCATTGAAGAGCAGAGCGGGACGAGCGGCGGGGAGCAGAGAGAAAGATGCAGGCTGACTATAAGACTCATTATAAATCACCTCAGTTCAACAGCAGCTTCCTCAAATCAACACAGAGTCAAAACCTTCAACTCATCTTCATAAGAAGTCAGACTGAGGCTACATGTGGTTCACATGATGATACAAGTCTGTCATTAGTGGTTCCTAAACATCCACACAGCACACCAACATGTTCCAAATGTCTTCATCTGATCTGATTTTACTAATTAAATATTAATGATATGAAGGTGGATGGATTTAGTTTAAGCTTCTTACTGTTCCTGCTTTGAGTGGTTTACAGTCATAAATACTTTAATCTCTCTTTCTGAACAATTATCATTACTTTTAGATCTCTATTCAGACAGTTTATCCATCTATTTTTACTATTTATCTATTAGTTTTACCTGATAATTAAATACAAAGTTAACACATGTATGTCAACTTGAGATTTTTACTCTCTCATACTTAACGAGATGTAACAATAAAGAAACTTGAACAAAAATAAAGTTATCAATAAATAAAGCAGTGAGCGGAGGTCAAGTGACGCACTGCCGCAGTGTGACGCTGCGTCCAGCTCTTACCTCTTGGAGACTCTGTAATGCGCCGTGGTCAGTTTGCCTGTCTGAGGGTCATGCACCGTGGCACGTCTTAGCTAGCTCACCAATCACATTATATTACAGAGAGAGAGAGAGAGAGAGGAGAGAGAGAGAGCATGTCACCAGATGACACAGAGACGCTGCAGTCACAGAAGCAGCAGGAGCTTTCACGACAGGAAGTTCAAACTCTGCATCGACATCTTGTCTTAAATAAAAAAAAAAAAAAAAAAGATCTCAGGTGTTTAAATCTGATCCAGCAGAGACATGAAGCTGAACACGCTGGATTCTCCTGCTGCCTCCGCGACAAAAGTAAAGAAGAGATAACGAGTCACATCCTTTTTTCCTCCCTCGTACGGAGAACAGAAGCTGCTTTATTCTTGACAGGAGCAGAAATGCTGACAGCAGCTTTGTTAAGTGTTTCCCCTTCAAGCATCAGCATGAACAGAAATGTGTAAAATATATAATTAAATGCAACAGATTGCTGACTCAGGTCGGGACTGCTCATAGATTTATCAATAATGGTTCATAATGGCTGTAAAATGAAGCCAAAAACTGCAGTTCCTTGAACGACCACTTGAGGCTCAAAAAGTGAGTCAATCCCCATAGACCCCCATGTTAAAATGTCCAACATGTTTACAGTCTGGTACAAACAATGGTTTTGGTCTCTAAAGCTAATTTCCTCTTTCATGACAACTGTACGGGGGGTGAATTTTTTTTATAACTGACATGTTTACATTTTATTAAGCCGTAAAGTTCTGCATAATGAAGGACATGGCTGCTTTGAGTGACAGCTCCGCCAGCCAATAGGTGGCTTGTTTCAGCCGTTCGGCCCCGCCTCTTTGCCCATTTTTGATTGGCTGGGAGTTAGGCAGCGTCACGCACTGCCAAGATGGCGACGGCTGGAGCGGCTCACTTTGAGCTTCAAAACCGCTCTTCAGAAACCGACGGGTGACGTCACGGTAAGTACGTCCATATTTTTATACAGTCTATGATAAAGACATGGATGTGATTAATAAAATAACCTTTAATCTGTTGAATGTTCTTTAGCAATAAATAAGCTGTTTTCTTTCTCTAATAAAAGTCAGTGAGTGTCTGCAGCGGCAATAATCCTTCTTTAACTGATTATTTCATTCAATCTCAAAATGTTTTGCTGCTTCTGTCTAATAAAAACTAGAAGATGGACGGATTATGATCGCAGGTCAGTCGAGGATAAACAATCTTTGAATTTTGACTCCTTGAACAATTAAATCTGCATTAAATTCATTTTAATTAAGTAAAAAACATCATAGGAATAGTTCAATGTTTTGGGAAATATTCCCTTCTTTGCATCTTTCCCAGAGTGAGTTTGAGGATGTGGTTAGCTTAGCTTAGCTTAGTTTAGCTTAGTTTAGCTTAGTTTAGGGGGGGGGGGGGGGGGACTGCTAGCCTGCTGGCCTCAAATTAAATAATATACCTGCCAGCACCTGTGAAGATCACTAATTCACATGTTGTATCTTGATTCTTTCATCTGTTTACAAACTGAATGTAAAAACTCAAGTTACGTGCTGGAACTATTTCTTGATAAACAGCGTATCCATCCGCCGACTACTTCTGCGTTTCTTGTTTTAGACAAGAAATCTGTCCTGTAGCGGCAGTTATATGTTGAAAATACAGTCATCAATTGTCATTAATATAAGTTTGAATCTACAAACTAAACATGTTCCAGTTTGAACTTTTTTATCAGTTGCTCCAACAACAAACTGACGCCATAATCTGCTGCATCACATCTATTCATTCATAAACATCCGTTAAATCCTGATGTTTCGCTCTCGAGCGGCGCGAGGACAGACGGCCGACCGGCAGCTGGAGACAGATGTGTTGAACGAACACTTTCACATCAGACAGGAGATACGTTCATGTTAGTTTTCTCAATAATTTAACAGTCGTGTTTAAAGACACAAACGTCTCTGACAGCACAGGAACACATCAACCAGCTGCAGGTTTGTCTGTAATGCAGGTCGTAACTCCGCGTGTTGATCAGTGAGCTTTAGCGGAGCTGGTAGATGTAGTTTTTAATTTTTAGCAGCCAGTTTAGCTTTCCTGCAGTAGAAAAACTGAGCAAACATGATGCATTTTTAAACTCAGGACAGAACCAGATCTCCCAAACTGCTTCTCTAAATTGTGAGAAAAAGCATAAAATGTTTTTAAAAGTTGAAAGAAAGAAATCTGTTAACTAATGTGTAAAAAAAAAGCTTTTCTATGACAATAAAACTGCTGACTGGTAGTTTATTATTCGC